>NC_053159.1:191245464-191545464 GCF_016835505.1 Polypterus senegalus
AGCTTAGTTTTTGTACAGATATGCAGTATGAATTGTGGGACCAGGTGGCATGTTGGCACAGTTGTAGCACATGCTGCCTCGCAGTAAGGAGACCCGGGTTCGCTTCCCGGGTCCTCCCTGCGTGGAGTTTGCATGTTCTCCTCGTGTCTGTGTGGGTTTCCTCCCACAGTCCAAAGATATGCAGGTTAGGTGAATTTGCGATCCTAAATTGTCCTTGGTGTGTGGGTGTGTGTGCCCTGCGGTGGGCTGGCGCCCTGCCCGGGATTTGTTCCTGTCTTGTGTCCTGTGTTGGCTGGGATTGCCTCCAGCAGACCCCCCCCGTGACCTTGTGTTAGGATATAGCGGGTTGGATGATGACTGACTGAATGTGGGACCTTTTGTGAACAGGAAAGTAAACACTGTATCTACTCACGTATAACTCGGGTCTTGAAATCCGAAAAATCAATCATAAAATTAGACCCTGACTTATACGCCCGTTCAAAAAATATGACACTTAATTTGTTTGTGTTTTTTTTTTACATCTTCTTGCCTCTTTCAATCTCCCACCAGTTTCTCAGACACATCGAATTTTGTTGCAGTAGTGCAGTTACCGATTTCTATAGTCACTTCAATGACTTTTAATTTAAAACCAGCTTCTGATCGAACGCTCCATCGTAGATAAGGGATGCTCTTCCGATAAAGGTGTATGAGGGTGTGAGATACACAAAACATTAAACAGTGCAAATGTCGCTTTGGAATAGTTCAGGCATTGCAGTGTGGCCACGTAGGCACAATACATAGAAATCAAAGGCCGTGTACTCAGTGGTTACTCTCTCAGGTGGGCATTAGCATATCATAATCTCTTGGACCAATAGCATGAGTTTTTCGCATTCGACTTATACGACTGATATAAAATACCAGAAATTATATGATAAAATCAAGGCCCGTGAGAAATTAAACACAGGGATATACATTAAGTAAGTAAAAATTGATTTATAGACACCTTTCACAGGCAAAGGCCTAAAAGCACGGTACACTTATATGCACAGCTAGCTGTTTAAGATGGGTTGAAATCTACTTAATAAATGAATGCCTCAGGGTTAGCGTTTGCAGTGCACCATACAATGCACATGTCTCTGTTATATGCCATTTGGTATGGGATTCATGAAAGCAGTGGTGATGTTTGTGATGTGCCATCTGCTGAAATGACAGAGACATTACAATCAGACAGACATACACAGAGGTAATTATTTTGTATTACCTCTTTTAGGGAATTTAGATGTCAACTTTTGTCAGCACAAGGGGTTGAGGACAGATGTCGACCCTAAGGATTAGAGAGTGAAAAAAAGCTAAATACATCAACATTTACACTAATAGTAGACCCTCTTTGCTAGGAGGACTGTTAGACTGACTTATTGAGTTGACGTCAAATCCCTCCGTGTGCGTGAGTAGCATAAAGTAAAGAACATCTAGAATGGCACCGACATTGGGCAAGAGAGAGAGAAGCCAATGCGCAAAGCAAAATGCTTTGTATACATTTATTTTCTTGCATATTATTGCTGAATCGGATTTCAGCAAATGCGAAGTGGAGTCAAGGAAAAATGTATTATTTGCAGTGGTATAAGAAACAAAAGTTTGGCGGAGACGCTCAAATGTTTAAGTTCAGAAACTCGCACAGTGCCTGAAAGAAAAAAAGAAATTGATGTGAAAAGGCTAGTCACGGCCCACCATCTATTATGTTTCAGACAATATTACAAAAGATGACCCCTGTGCCGATGACATGATGGTGCTGCTGTGCCAAGTTTGTCTTCTGGCGCTGGCAGCACCCACACCTCTGCCTCAGAAACCGCTGAGAGGTCATCTAGCTGTGTGCTGACAGATGCTGTTCTGGAGTCAGAAAATGCAATAGTGGATGTGGCCAATGAACTAATGAATATAAGGGCTGTACTGTGTGATATTGACCACAAATGAAATGATTGGTTGAAAAGTAAATGCTGCATCTGATTACATGTTTTTACATTCTGCTAATTACATTCAAACAAAGTTGTAATGCTGTCAGATCTGGCTGATCATTTTGTGGGTCAGGTTCATCGTTGCACATCTGTTCAGGTACATGCTTGCACACTACGACTCACTACAATGGGCTGCAACACTTCCAGCATCATCACACTGAGCACTGGAGCGCCGCAGAGCTGCATGGTTAGTCCACTGCTCTTCACCCGGCTGACTCACGACAGCACAGCCACGCACAGCACCAACCACATCATCAAGTTTGCGGTGCAGGGACTGATAAGCAGGTATGATGAAACAGAGATGAGGTGGAACGGCTGTCCGCATGGTGTGAAGACAACAATCTCTCTCTCAATGTCAACAAGACAAAAGAGAGAATTGTGGACTTCAAAAAATCACATCCTGCCCACATCCCACTCAGTATTATCGGTTTAGATGTGGAGACTGTTAGGAGTACCAAGTTCCTCGGTGTGCACATAACTGAGGAACTTACGTGGACGCATAACCTCATCACTAATCAAGAAATCCCAGCAGAGACTACACTTCCTGAAGCGGCTGAAGCGAGCAAGTCTTCCCCCTTCCATCCTCACCATGTTCTACAGAGGCACCATTGAGAGTGTTCTGACCAGCTGCATCACGGTCTGGTATGGCAACTGCAACATATCTGACTGCAAGTGCCTGCAAAGGATAGTGAAGACAGCAGAGAACATTATTGGGGTGCCTCTCCCTTCACTACAGGACATATTTTATAAACGCAGTGTCTGCAAGGCCTACAGCATTGTGCGGGACCCTTACACCCCTCATGGACTTTACACACTTCTGCCATCATAGAGAAGATACTGCAGCATCAGAGCCAGATCATCTGCGATTCAGCAGGAGAGTTTTTACCCCCAAGCTGTCAGACTCCTTAACACCAGGCTGCCCCCTGGGATCTTCCACACAGCCTCAACCGCCTTTAAAAACAGAACTTTTATACATGCAAGTCACTGTCCTGCAAAGACGAGTGTGCAGGTAGAAAAGAACTGAAAATCTCATACTGACCTTGAAGGATTTTGCACACTGAACTTTGACATTCTTTGATTCTTTGATATTCTTCTGCTGTGAAACATTCTGACCTGTCATTATTTACACATGTCTTATTAATTATCATCATACACTGATAATTTCTGTATTATCTATATCTATTATTTATTTATTTTATTACATATTTATTGACTATATTTATGTATCTAAATTGCATAATACCATATATTGCATCAATCTTGTTTTTGCACAATGTCTTGTCTTGTTTGTGTTTTAATTTTAATTCTATTTTTAATTTAATTTTTATTTTTTATTTGCACTTCATGTTGTTATGCTGTGGACCCTGAGCTTCGCAATTTCGTCTATCTATATACTTGTATATGGTTCAGATGAAAATAAAGTTTGCTTTGACTTTGACTTGAAAGTTTTGTGCACTACAGAGCAGCACCTTAAATGAGTGTAAATGCTTTCTATTTACATGAGAAAATTCATTCCTTGAAGCTGCCTTTGTAGTGTAGTGATGGCACCGATCGCCACAAAAGATCAATCCTCTGCTCTTTACTTTGAGGTGACTCACTATCCTTAAGAGGACCGCTTGCTTTTGGCCACACTAGTTGGAAAAAGCACCTGCAACTGTGCAGAGTTGCCGTTTTTATAGGTTTTCCAGCTATATACAGTTTGTTGTAATGCCAGCTCATTCTTTTGGTGATTAACTCCTGGCTGATCTAACTTGTCCAGCACCTTTGAAATAGCAATGTGTGTACAGTTGACCACTCTGATTACAATTGGAAAATAGGACCTTGCTGCGAATTGAGCTTATATACAAATTTATTTTCCAGTTCAACCACAATTTAAGGAAATCTTATCTATCAGGATGACGAGCAGACAATACCATCCTATACAGCTGGCATGATGGGACTCAGTGATGTTTATGAAATATCCGAACAGTCAGCAAGCTCCTGTGGCTAAAAACCTGAGAATGGACAGAACTTGCAAAGGAGCAGGTAGAGCACAATTCCTCAAAGTCTGCCATTGTAAACCTGGTGCCAATTCAGCAAACAGTGCCAAGAGGATAACTCTTAGAAATCAAAATCGACCTAGAAGCCAGTCATCATCCATCCATCCATCCATCCTCTTCCGCTTATCCGAGGTCGGGTCGCGGGGGTAGCAGCTTAAGCAGAGAGGCCCAGACTTCCCTCTCCCCAGCTACTTCTTCCAGCTCTTCCTGGAGAATCCCAAGGCGTTCCCAGGCCAGCCGGGAGACATAGTCCCTCCAGCGTGTCCTGGGTCTTCCCCAGGGCCTCCTCCCGGTTGGACGTGCCCGGAACACCTCACCAGGGAGGCGTCCAGGAGGCATCCTGATCAGATGCCCGAGCCGCCTCATCTGACTCCTCTCGATGCGGAGGAGCAGCGGCTCTACTCTGAGCCCCTCCCGGATGACTGAGCTCCTCACCCTATCTTTAAGGGAAAGCCCAGACACCCTGCGGAGGAAACTCATTTCAGCCGCTTGTATTCGCGATCTCGTTCTTTCGGTCACTACCCATAGCTCATGACCATAGGTGAGGGTAGGAACGTAGATAGGCTGGTAAATTGAGAGCTTTGCCTTACGGCTCAGCTCTTTTTTCACCACGATAGACGATGCAGAGCCCGCATCACTGCGGACGCCGCACCGATCAGCCTATCAATCTCACAATCTATTCTTCCCTCACTCGTGAACAAGACCCCAAGATACTTAAACTCCTCCACTTGGGGCAGGATCTCACCTCCAACCCTGAGAGGGCACTCCACCCTTTTCCGGCTGAGGACCATGGTCTCGGATTTGGAGGTGCTGATTCTCATCCCAGCCGCTTCACACTCAGCTGCAAACCGCTCCAGAGAGCTGAAGATCACGGCCTGATGAAGCAAACAGGACAACATCATCTGCAAAAAGCAGTGACCCAATCCTGAGTCCACCAAACCGGACCCCTTCAGCACCCTGGCTGCGCCTAGAAATTCTGTCCATAAAAGTTATAAACAGAATCGGTGACAAAGGGCAGCCCTGGCGGAGTCCAACTCTCACTGGAAACGGGCTTGACTTACTGCCGGCAATGCAGACCAAGCTCTGACACCGGTTGTACAGGGACCGAACAGCTCTTATCAGGGGGTCCGGTACCCCATACTCCCGGAGCACCCCCCACAGGATTCCCCGAGGGACACGGTCGAACGCCTTTTCCAAGTCCACAAAGCACATATAGACTGGTTGGGCAAACTCCCATGCACCCTCCAGGGTCCTGCTAAGGGTGTAGAGCTGGTCCACTGTTCCGCGACCAGGACGAAAACCACACTGTTCCTCCTGAATCTGAGGTTCGACTATCCGACGGACCCTCCTCTCCAGAACCCCCGAATAGACTTTTCCAGGGAGGCTGAGGAGTGTGATCCCTCTATAGTTGGAACACACCCTCCGGTCCCCTTTTTAAAGAGGGGGATCACCACCCCGGTCTGCCAATCCAGAGGCACTGTCCCCGATGTCCATGCGATGTTGCAGAGACGTGTCAACCAAGACAGTCCTACAACATCCAGAGCCTTAAGGAACTCCCGTATCTCATCCACCCGCAGAGCTCTGCCACCAAGGATTTTTTTGACTACCTCGGTGACTTCAGTCCCAGAGATGGGAAAGCCCACCTCAGAGTCCCCAGGCTCTGCTTCCTCATTGGAAGGCATGTTAGTGGGATTGAGGAGGTCTTCGAAGTACTCCCCCCACCGACCCACAACGTCCCGAGTCGAGGTCAGCAGCGCACCATCCCCACCATATACGGTGTTGACACTGCACTGCTTCCCCTTCCTGAGACGCCGGACGGTGGACCAGAATCTCCTTGAAGCCATCCGAAAGTCGTTCTCCATGGCCTCCAAACTCCTCCCATGACCGAGTTTTGCCTCAGCAACAACCGAAGCCACATTCTTCTTGGCCTGCCGGTACCTATCAGCTGCCTCCAGAGACCCACAGGACAAAAAGGTCCTATAGGACTCCTTCTTAAGCTTGATGGCATCCCTCACCACCGGTGTCCACCAACGGGTTTGGGGATTGCCGCCGCGACAGGCACCGACCACCTTACCGCCACAGCTCCGGTCAGCCTCCTCAACAATAGAGGCACGGAACATTGCCCATTCGGACTCAATGTCCCCCACCTCCCTCGGGACGTGGTCGAAGTTCTGCCGAAGGTGGGAGTTGAAGCTACTTCTGACAGGGGACTCTGCCAGCCGTTCCCAGCAGACCCTCACAACACGTTTGGGCCTACCAGGTCTGACCGGCATCTTCCCCCACCATCAAAGCCAACTCACCACCAGGTGGTGATCAGTTGACAGCTTGCCCCTCTCTTCACCCGAGTGTCCAAGACATATGGCCGCAAGTCCGACGACACAACCACAAAGTCGATCATCGAACTGAGGCCTAGGGTGTCCTGGTGCCAAGTGCACATATGAACACCCTTATGCTTGAACATGGCCTGCGCCACCACCACCTACTCAAAGCATCAGGATGCACCAACATTGATGGACTGAAAGCCAGAAGTCTACGTGACCATCATCATCAGGTCCTTCCATGAAAACCCTAAATACAAAGAGGACTGTTTGACTTATGTTAGGTAGATTGCCCAGAGGGGACTGGGCGGTCTCTTGGTCTGGAACCCCTACAGATTTTATTTTTTCTCCAGCCTTTGGAGTTTTTTTGTTTTTCTGTCCACCCTGGCCATCGGACCTTACTCTTATTCTATGTTAATTAATGTTGACTTATGTTTATCTTTTATTGTGTCTTCTATTTCTCTATTCATTTTGTAAAGCACTTTGAGCTACATTTTTTTGTATGAATATGTGCTATATAAATAAATGTTGATTGATGATGTTCGTTATGGACAATCCGTGGCGAGCATAGAAGTCCAATAACAAAACACCGCTCGGGTTCAGATCGGGGGGGCCATTCCTCCCAATCACGTCCTTCCAGGTCTCACTGTCATTGCCCACATGGGCATTGAAGTCTCCCAGCAAAACGAGGGAATCCCCAGAAGGTATGCCCTCTAGCACTCCCTCCAGAGACTCCAAAAAGGGTGGATACTCCAAACTGCTGTTCGGCATACGCACAAACAACAGTCAGGACCCTTCCCCCCACCCAAAGGCGGAGGGAGGCCACCCTCTCATCCACCGGGGTAAACCCCAACGCACAGGCTCCAAGTCGGGGGGCAATAAGTATGCCCACACCTGCTCGGCGCCTCTCACCGGGGGCAACTCCAGAGTGGTAGAGAATCCAGCCCCTCTCAAGGAGATTGGTTCCAGAGTCCAAGCTGTGCATCGAGGTGAGTCCGACTATATCTAGCCGGAACCTCTCGACCTCGCGCACTAGCTCAGGCTCCTTCCCCTTCAGAGAGGTGACATTCCACGTCCCAAGAGCCAGTTTCTGTAGCCGAGAATCAGACCGCCAAGGTCCCCGCCTCCGGCCACCACCCAACTCACACTGCACCCGACCTCCTTGGCCCCTCCCATAGGTGGTGAGCCCATGGGAAGAGCCAGTCATCATCATCTGTAAATACACACTCACTTCTAATTCTTCCATTTGTAATGTCTTCTAACAATGCTAAAGCAGCCATGGTAATTGGAATAGTTTGCCCATTCCATGCACCATTATATTTTTCCAAAATTGATTACAATCAAGTGAATTAAATTTGTAAACGATATGAAATTAATTTTGGTGCATTTGATGAAACCCACATCATGGATGTGAATCTAAAAAAGAAAAGCAGACTACAAAAATAGTAGCACTGCTTTGACGCTGGGTGCCGCCAGTTTGCAAAACTGAGCAGGAAAGTGAGCACATAAGGTGGGACCCTGCCGTGAAAATGTGATAGGCTTTATGCCAAGTTTAGTTTCTATCCATCTCAAAGTGAGTGTAGAAATGGGTGTACGCAACACTTTCGTGCATACACACCGTTTATACATGAGGCCCCTGGAGACTGAAAATGAAAGTCCGGTACCTGCATCAGCTGATCAGTCGCACCTATGGCAACGTTTGCCCTGGGAGGATTACACAGACAGTGATCTGTGGGAGGCAAGCTGGCAACTGGACATAAAATGACGTGGCATGCTAATGGACACTACCGAGCACCAGACACTTCACTACTTCAAGCTGTTTTTTTTTCCAGAAAGTGCCTTTCAGCTTATGAGTGATGAGACAAACATATATGTAATAAGTATGTGGATTTACGTATTGTGCCGTGAGAAATCATCAGGTGTGCCGTGCAAGGTTATCCAATTTCACCTGATTGGTACTCTAAGGCTGCCTGTTTGTTCTGCTGTCACTAGAGGGCAGTATAACTTCTTGCCCCAATTAAGTGGGTTGCCAACCGCCAGTAAAACAGAAGACGAAGAAGAAATACAGTCAAGCCGCGAGTGAGACAACGCCGCAGGTAATAGCGATGGATAAATATTTGAAAAGAAAAAGTAGTCAATCTGACCTGGGTCCTGGAGAAAATAACAACCCAGATGAAGGCCCTAGCATGAGTAGTGGTCAGAAGATAGATAGATAGATAGATAGATAGATAGATAGATAGATAGATAGATAGATAGATAGATAGATAGATAGATAGATAAGGGAAACCCCTTCACACTATTTCTGCAACTTCCAATATATGCAAGAAGCCCAAATTTCCCATGATCATCCTTTACATCAGCGTTTCTCAACCTTTAAGTAGTTTTCATAACAGTTTTAATCACCCCTGCCCCCATGTTTTTTGAAAGGAGCCCACTAATACAATTTGTTCTTTTTAAATTAATGATACATCATAGATGCATATTTTATACTTAACTTTTATCGACATTTATCTAATTCCATATTTATTTTTCTAGCATCACAGTTTAAGTTAATTTGTTTTGGTTTCAATAGATGTATTTTTCATATTTTTGATTCTTGTTTTCTTTTTTTTCACATCTTCACGCCACCCCTAGGGGGGTCCGCCCCACAAATTGAGAACCACTGCTTTACACTGTACTTAAAAACGTTAAGTATGTTTCATTTTGCACCGTGCCCCATAACGAACTTTCGAAAATAACACCTTCTCTTTGGCGGTTCTCACCATTATGCCATAAGGAACTTTCGGAACTGACCTCTCCTTTTGGTGGTTTCATTCCTTTATTTCCATCAGCAGACGATTTCACGGCAGAGATGCACAAGGGCCGCCCCCGGTCCCCCTTCTTTTTTTCCGCACGGCCGCTGTCCGCGGACCTACGTGGTTGGCTCCCTGCCTAAAAATGTGCATTTCTCATACACAACACTTCAATCATAAATGAAACTCTTTACAATCATCAAATTCACTCTCAATACTATAATAATACAATTACGTTGACAATCATGTTACGTTATTTTTGAAATGTTTCCTTTTCTTTTTCATAACGTCTAACAAACTACTTCTCCGCTGCGAAGCGCGAGTATTTTGCTAGATTGTCACAAATAAGCATTTTAAGTCGATTTATGTGTGAACCATTGCTTTGTGTGCTTTTAGGAGAACTGAGATTTTGGAAAAATATTCAGTCCTGGGACAAAAGGACATCACCCACAACTCCCAACATTCATAAACACATTGAAAAGGATCACCTTTTACCTCTGCTGTCAGAAAAATGCTACTAATTAATGAATTATTAACTGAGACAGGCATTATTTTGTACACAGTATCAGTAATTTAAGGAGTATGGGTGGATGTACAATCATGAGACCCAAAGCAAATAAATACATCAGGATAAAGCTGCTAGATGTCCCAATTGTCTGGACATTATCCTTGAAGGTGCTGCCATCAGTCAGATTTTGTGTAATATAGCTCCTTTCACCGCGCACACTGACATTTCATGCTTTAAAATGGATATTCACTTTAAATACAAAGAAAACGACAAGGCAGATAAGGCAGACTACAGTACTTTTCAGGGGTGGGCAGGAGGCGACAATATGATTTTGTAGGCACCTGACAGAATACAAGCCAAGTTTACCAGCCAGCTAAGATCCAGTTCAAGTAAACAGGCAATGCTTTACTGAGAGTATTTTTCTAGGAAGACGTAAAAAAGCAAAATAAATGTAACAATCAGATCTCCAATAGAATTTTAATAAAATTAGAACACAAAGATTTCAAGACACCAAAAAACTTATTAGTCAGTGAGGTACTGCCCATGATGGCTATGGTGTGTTGAGAAAGATCAAGTCAGCAGCTTCACGGGCTGTAAATGACGGATCTTCAGCTTTAAATCATCGTGTACGGTTGTGCGAAGTGAATAATAAGGAGCCATTTAAACAGAAACGAGTCATACTGACGCTACACACACGTCCATCGAGACGAGGCGTGACGTTCAGTTTGAAAAGATCAAATTAATGTATATGCTGTAGAATATTGTGTCTTGTTTTCAACGTATAAAAGGTTAAGTTAATACGTAGCGGTGAACAAAATACGTGTTTAATTTGCATGAAACTTGGCCTGGCTGTTACCGCGGACGCTTTTTTAATCGTAATATAAAGCTTTCTTCTTGGTCAAAAGTAACTTTCAGATAACTGATAAAACACACTACCAAAGGAGCACATACCTCTGACAAGTCTTCTTTAAAGTCCATTCGGAGGGGCTGCCCAACTCTCGATGTGCTGAACAGGCCGGCGGCGGCCGCGCGTGCGTAACTCACCTTCCCGCCCAAACTTTAACTGTACACAAGCGGGAAGGCAGGCGGGCGCGCGCCTCTCCAGTTTGGTCGGACTGCAGGTTTGAAGGCGTCCGCGCGTTAAGCAGTGGACGGAGCAAGATGGCCAGCAGAGGTCGCCAAAACATTAAAAACTCCAGCAAGACACAATACTGTATACTGCTGGTGGAAGGCGCTCCTACCCTCCTCTTAGGTACAACAGCAATAGTCGTCTTGTCAGGAACACGTACAAAAAAAAAGACCTCCGGAGGAATGAAGTCAGACCCTTCTAACAGTACAAGCAATAGTTAGCACTTGCATTCCCAACCATAATGAAACGCGCTGCCATGATAAACAAATATTAAAATAAAGAGCATTATGTTGTTTTAGAGAAAACGCAAATCAGCTTACCTGAAGAACTCTTTAAGTGACGGTGTCCCCGTTTAAGTTCTTCACACTTGGAATATTATAGAAACATTCAAACACAGTGGTCAACTCTACACCTAATTCTACAGTCAACAGACCACTGGACGCAACCAGCCCACTGTCAGTGACTCTGGGTGAGAACTGTTAGTTATCAGGAGAATTTGTCATGTGTCCAGGGAAGACAGACAGACAGAGAGATATGAAAGGCACTATATAATAGATAGATAGATACTGTAGGGGTGGTACCAAGCAGTGATGCTCAGGAGGACCGAAGGAGGGCTTGCGCCTCCTCCAGACCACGAGGGGGCAACCGCCCTGGTGGCTTTGGGAACCACAGGAACAGAGCTTGGAAGCTCAACCCTATAGGGGCCCCAATGCCTGAGGAGCCCTGGCACTGAGCACTTCTGCCACACCCAGAAGTGCTGGAGGGAAGAAGACCAGGGACACCCAGAGTGCTTCCGGGTGTGCAGCCGGTACTTCCACCACACTGGGGAGTGCCGGCGTAAGATTATCGGGAGGCACCTGGAGCACGTCCGGGTGGGGATAAAAGAGGCCGCCTTCCTCCATTCGAGGGCTGTAGTCGGGGGTGCAGAGGACAAAGTCTTGGTGGAGAGGAGTGGAGGTGGCCTGAAGTAGGAAGAGGCATTGTGCGAGGGCCTGGATAGGAAAGGCACTATATAATAGATAGATACTGGTAGACAGGAAAGGCACGATAGATAGATAGATAGATAGATAGATAGATAGATAGATAGATAGATAGATAGTAAAAATCCTCATCAGAGAATCTATCTAATAGATAACAGAGATGTAAGTTAATGGCACATTTATTTTCTAAGTACAGTATCCTTTTTCCCAACCCTAGGATGCTTAACATCACTTCCTCCATGAACTCAGCCTCTTCCAGTATTCCAGGATAAAAGTGTCTTTGTCACAGCAAGAAGCTATCACTGTCATGAATCTCCCAGTATTTCTTAACCAAATCCCAAAGAGGTCCCTCAAGGTAGCTTCAGGCCCTCAGATTGGGAAACTGTCCAATTTAGTTAAATGTCCCAAAAACTACAACAAAAATCACCATAAGAGGAAGGACCCATCAACCATGGGCTTGAAACAGAAAAGGGCACACAAAGAATCTTCATAAAATAAAATGATTTATTTTGCAGAAATGCTCTGAAAGCTCCAAAGAGCACAAAGACACAGAAAAGAAGTTGCCTGAAATACAGTAGCGAACATGTCCCAATACAAAATTTGATATAAATGGTCAAAAATGGAGCGAACAGGTAAAAATATCCAGGAACACAAAGAATGAATCTCAGAGTAGAGCAGAACTCACCAACACCACAAAGTGCATTCAATGAACTGCTAGGGACGGCTTGTTGTCCGGGCCTTTATAATGCTGGGGCTGGTCCCTATAGCAGGTGGCCTTGGCTCTTCAGGAAATATCCACAAAACAAATAAAACAGAATAGAACAAGCAGAGGCACATAAAAAACTTAAATAATAAACAAAACCGATATTTTTCCACAAATAATAAATTAATAATATTGACATAAACTATAGAAGAAAAAATGAACAAAAAAAAAAACACATAAAAAAGGAATTTAAAAACAAACCAGGAAAGAGACTCTGGTTAAAAGATAATAGTCATGATTGAAGTTTAAAAAATATTTTCTGAATATTTAACAAAATAGAATAAATTTAGAAATTTAGGGTTTTCTGACTGTCACGCTAAAACCTGCGCACCAAAGGGCCTTTGACGATTGATTTCAGTCTCAATCGATGGCTTAAGCCACGACACATGCAATCCCGGTGGCTCCCAAGTAACGGTTCCACCAAATTCGCTTCGGCGCGTGTCTCCTGAGAAGAAAAACAATGAGGTCCCTTAGCACGCGGGGCCACATGCTGTGCACAAAGAGTACAGAGGAGCGGAGACACACAGTGCATGTGGCATTGGTGACATGGACAGTGACTGTGACAGGAAAGTCTCAGCGGCACAGCATCCACAAACCGATGTACTCGGTCAAAGTGAGGCACAAAATGCACACGGGACAAGGCACTCCCAGTTTCCTCTGCTTGTAAAATGAAGTCACACACACCCTTTGGCCATGAAAACCAACAGCACCCGTGACCTTTCCTCAGTGTCACCCTAAAAGCGGGACCCATTTCATAAACGACGAACAACAAACGGTAACACAGCAAGACAATTCCACAGGAACTGCAAGAATAAACGATTTTAGAAGAACATCTCCTTATGTTTTACATGTGAGCCTCCACTGGTAATCTCCCATCGACGCAGTGCATATGTCTGTAAATGAGTTCCTAACTAAAAAAGGCAAACGCACCACACACACACACGCCAGACAAATTAAATACCATGTCAAATACGTGTTGAGATGAAATACAAACAGTTTCCTGACCTACAGATACAGATATCTGTCCTCATTTCTATACAAAAGTACAGGAATTTCATTAACAAGCAGCAAACCATCCACTGTAGAATTGGGGAGGCCAGCCAGACCCTGAACTTGACCAGTTTTTACCCTAAACTGACATGCCAGTGAGTCCGCAAGAACACTTAGAGCACAGGTGTCGAACTCCAGGCCTGGAGGGCCACAGTGGCTGCAGGTTTTCATTCCAACCCTTTTCCTAATCAGTGACCAGCTTTTACTGCTAGTTAACTTCTTTTCCCTTCGTGTTAATCACCCTGTTTTTAAGGAATAAGTCCTCTGAATTGAATTCTAACAAAGCAGAAGTGCTAGTCATTGTTTCGAAAGCTGCTAAAAATGTCAATCTGAATGTAACATGTCTGTAGATGGCACTCCTATCACTCACAATACACTAATTCTAAACTTAGGTATATCTGCAGTGAAAATGATGATCTTTCATTTGATACACATACTAAACATGTATCTAGAGTAGCCTTCATTTTACTTAAGAAATATTGCAAAACTTAGATTATGTTAGCATTCCGTGATGCTAAATAACATATCTGTACTTTTATTACTTCTACATGGATCACAGTAAGGCTTTGTGGCTGATAACAGACTTAATTTAATTCAAAATATGGTGGCTGAAGAGCTTACAAGAGCCAGGAAATATGAACAGTTTATATCACCTCTGTTTTGCTTTGTTTACATTTTCTTTCTGCAAATTTTGTGTTATTTCGTATTGAATTATTAGGTACTGGTGATCACCTGTATCACTTTGCATAGTTAAGGATCTCAGTATTTGAGTTACCTTTTAATTCCTTACAGTCACTCTTACAGGAAGGGGGATATTTTGTCTATAGAATAAAAACAATCTGTAGCTGGAAATAAAACAGTAGTTTGTAAAGCAGACTGTTTTAGGAACAACCCTCCCAAAGTGGTATGAGATTCCGACAGTCTGTCAGCCTTCAAATCAAGGATAGAAATATATTTGTTTAGTCAGACCAATAAGTAAAATTTACAATGAATCTACATTCCTATTTGTCCTTTGTCTTTTCTTTTTAAACTTGCTATATTATTTTTAATTTGTGTAAAACAAAACAGACCATTTTTTATTTTGTTCAATAATAATCTGCTACTGACACCAAGATTTTTGTCTCCGGGTTTAAGGCCTGGAAATATTTAAAGCTGCTTTGTGACAATACTAATTGTAAAATGCACAAAATAATTCAAATTTAATTCCTTGATTAAAACAGTTACTTAGTATTGTGAGTGATTACTGTAGATACAGAATTTAAACTTGCTAAAGCCATCCTCCTTTTTTGTCATTTTTATAGAAACACATAACTATTCAACTGGGAGAGTCAGTACCACAGCTGACTCAATGCAACAGATGGTGCCCCTTGGTCCATTGTCCTTTTTGTAGTGGTAATGTTTTTAAGTCCTCCAAACTGGAAAAATAAAAAATAAAAATATTTGAAGAGTCATTTCAAGAAGGCAGTTCTCCATGAAGGTAAGTTTATTTGAGAGTTGATTTTTAATGTATGTGCAGTACTGGTACATAGACTTTTAACTCGGTATTCTACATTATAACAATTTATACTGTTACACGTTTTAGGTTTCGCCATCCACAGATGTGGTTTAGACTGCAGGCCATCAGTGTTATCACTGACCTACTGCCAGACTACAATATTTGAATATTTGAAAAATCACTTGCTTGTTTGTAAATGTAAACAGAATGCTTTTTCAACCACCAAAGAACCACTAGAAATAAACTGCAATAAGTAGAGTGTGCCCTGTACTGTATGCAAATAGATTAAATATTAATTTGAAACAATTCTTTTGTGTGCTCCACAGTATGCTCTGCACCTTGTCTTGGATACGCCATTTGACTTCACAGCTGTAAGCTTTCACTTATGTCTCTGATTATTTGTTAATATCTGTTACTGGTTTTAATGGTCTTTGTTTTTACCCTCCCTCTGCATGTCAGTGTGATTTACCGTTGATCAGGAGGTGGTGGAGCTTCAGGCTATTGGAGAATTTTGCTGTTGGAAGGTCTCTCTCTCTCTCTCTCTGTGTGGCTAACGTGTGAATATTTCTTACAGGACAAAGGCGTTCACTAAAAGGGCACTGGAGAGTGTGAATGAGACCCAGAGCAGTGAGGAGGTATACGTGTAATATCTAATATTATTTAAATAGGCATGTAGAAATACATGTTTTGTTTAATTCACTTTGAGGTCTTTATCTAAAAGAACCACTAATAAAAAAGCACCTCCGCACTGCAGTAAAATGGTTGCGCCAACATAGACAGTTGTTCAGAGGTGCCGTATCTGAGCCCCATTTTCTGGAGATGGAGGAGGAGGACCAAAGCCGAGCACCCCAGGACATCATCGATGAAGTCGAAACTGAAGATTTAATTTTGGCAAAAGAACCCTTTTTATTTATTTTTCAGTTTAGGGATGATATGGAACTTTTCACTCAGGAATGTCAGGATAAAATGAAACTTAAAGTAAACTGCATATATAATTAATCAGTATAATTATTGTCTGTTGCTACATTGATTGTTACTTGTATTTTATTGTGCATTAATGCTCTGTTGATTTTAGTTTATAATACTTTGATTTTTCTGTTTTCCTTTGATGGTGGGTAGTTTTTGAAAGTAATCAATTTAACTGCAAGTCTTTTTTTGGGTCTGCTGCTCATTTTAAAATATTGATATTTCTTCTTCTTACTTATGTTAGTATTTTTAAGTCTACTTAGTGCTATCTAAAGGCTCTTTTAAAATATTTTTTAAAAATATTTCATCACAGAACAAACACAAAAATTAGTAAAAATGTCTCCTTTTGGAAATAATGTAGTGTTTTTTTGAGGGTTTCCTTGGAGGACAGGACATTATTTTGGTACAGCAGTAAAAGATTTGAGGTCTTGGACATTATGAAGATGCTGCTGTGTATATACAGTATAATGTAATACTGTGGTATTCTAAGTCACTACACACATTACTGAAATACACTCAATGATAGTTTTAGATAGCCAGCCTCACACTCCAGTCCTTCACAAATGCAGTAGTTTACAAACATCATATTTTAATTTGAATACTATAATATTGCTTTGCAAACGCTAGAGTCTTTTGAGAGCTGTTGGTTTGTTCTGTGGCGTGAGATTTAAATAAAAAAAATACATTTTGCTCTTAAAACTTGGGTTTTGGTTGCCTCTAAGGAACCGTGTGGGAATTTTTTAAAGCTTTTTTCCCTTTAGAAGGGTTTTTTTTTTTGCTTTTTTTTTCGCCCGCACAAGAGCAAAAGTAGCTGGGTGTTTGGAAGTGCGCTTGGAAAAGTTATTTGTACTCGTACTTGTTCTTTTTCTTGTTCTCTGTATTTGAATTAGCATCGAGGAGGCAGGATAGAAAGCAGCAGTAACTGATATCGGCATTTGTAAATAAATAACCGCGTCGTCGTAACAGCGATTCCTTAGTTTAAAGGAAAAGAAAAAAAGGCCGCGGCTGACTTCAAAGCAGTAAAAGGTGGAAACTCAGTAGTGCGCAGGTAAGCGGCCTGCGTTAAGACACCGATCAGGCACAAGGAGCAGTAGGAGCAAATAAGGTAGTAAAGTTTTATTTATTTGTTTATTTTAGATTAAACAGTCCTTAGCGGTCCAGAGGCAGAACAGTTAAGTGGGCGACAGCGTATTGGTTCATTAATACGGGGGAATACAAACAGTGCGAGTGAAGAGCTTATAAGTAAGAAGAGCGCAAAGCTAGAAGAGACAGAGAAAAGTAAAGTTAACCTCATAGAAAGGCAAACAGCAGGCAGCTGAGAAGGAGAACAGTACAGGAGCTTAAGGGGAAAAGGTGTAAAATATCTGTAGCAGATCTTAGTGTTACCAGTT
This sequence comes from Polypterus senegalus, assembly GCF_016835505.1. Lineage (NCBI taxonomy): Eukaryota > Metazoa > Chordata > Cladistia > Polypteriformes > Polypteridae > Polypterus > Polypterus senegalus. The sequence goes on from NC_053159.1 coordinate 191,262,887, forward strand.
AAGGAGCAGCTGAAAGAAGAAGAAATTTAATTTTAAGAAAAAAAAAAATAGTTAAGGCAGCTTAGTAATCCCAAGTCAAATTTTAATAATGAGGCCAGTGCAATGCAAGTCCTGTTGGATGTTGGACTTTTAGATGATGGTTTGGAAGAGCCAGTTGTCTATGAGGGCTACATCTGCAAGAGATGCCAGCTGATCCAGCACCTCGAGCTCAGGGTCGCTGAACTGGAGGAGGAGTTGGCTGACCTGCGTTGTAATAGAGAATTGGCGGACTTGGCCCAGGTGTCCTTTAGAGATAGTGTGCACCCCTAAGGTGGCGCGGAGGAGATTCCAGACCAGACAGGTAGGAATAGGTGGGTCACGGTCGCAAGGCGTAAGGTAAAGGGTGCACACTGTCCGGGGCATCAACCCCAGAATTAGAAGTGTCTAACCGTTATCATGTCCTGGCGGAGCTGGACGGTGACTCTGATAATTCTGAGGTGGTAGGCAGGGTTGAGGAGCCCCAACGGGCCACCTCAAAACCAGTTCCCAAAAAGAGAGAGGTAGTGATAGTTGGGGACTCAATCATTAGGGGGATTGAAGCGCAGGTGTGCTCCAGAGAGAGAGAGTCTCGCGGTGTGTTGCCTTCCGGGAGCACAGGTGGGAGACCTCCTGGAAGGGTGGATAGGCTCTTGGCCAGAGCGGGGTGGATCCAGTTGTCATTGTCCACGTTGGAACAAATGACATACATAAGGGTAGTCTGTCAGTTCTGCATTCCAAATTCAAAGAGTTAGGTACCAAGCTGAGGAGCAGAACTGACAAGGTAGTCTTCTCCGAAGTTCTGCCTGTGCCACGCGCCAGTCCAGGTAAGATTGAGGAGATTAGAAGGCTTAACGCGTGGCTCAAATCTTGGTGCAGGGTAGAAGGGTATAGGTTTATGGGGCATTGGGACTCCTTTTGGAACAGATGGGACCTGTTCGCCGTGACGGGTTACATCTGAACCGGAGGGGCACCAATGTATTGGGGAGGCGTATGTGTAGGCTAGTCGAGGATTGTTTAAACTAGGGAATGGGGGCAGGGAGTTTAGGACAGGCCAGATTTAGATCTATACATGGAAGAACAAACAATGGTGTAGAAATAAAAATGCATAGTAATGTAAATTTTAAGCAAACACGTAAAGATAGAAGGATTAACACATTAAAAATAGCTTGCCTTAATGCTAGAAGTATCAAAAATAAGGTAAGTGAGTTGGAGTTGTATGTAGCAGAGCACAATTATGATATTATAGCAATAACGGAAACCTGGCTAAATAACAAAGATGGGGATGAGTGTAACATAGAGGGATACACATTTTTAGGAAGGATAGACAGAACAGAAAAGGAGGTGGGGTTGCTGTTTATGCCAAACAGGAATTAAATGTAAGTCATCTTCAGTTGGATGATGAGCCCCATCTTAGTGAGGACATGTGGCTTCACCTGGAAAATATTAGGGAAAAGGTCTCATTTTAGGAGTGTGTTATAGACCACCCAATTCAGACAGTAATTTCAACACACATCTTTTAGTAATATCAAAAGGCAAGTTTACAGGGGATATTATAGTCATGGGGACTTTAATTATCCAAATATTAACTGGGATAACCTTACAGATGGAGGAGCACAAGAGCAGGAGTTTTAGAAGTAATCAGCGACTGTTTTTAACACAGCATGTTAAAGCACCAACAAGGGGTGAAGCCTATCTGGATTTAGTATTCTGTAATAATCAGGATAGAATTGAGGGTGTAGAGGTGATTGAACCACTAGGGTCAAGTGACCATAATGTAATACAATTCTCAGTATTTTGTAAGAGTACAGATGCAAAGACTAAAATTGTTAAGTTGAACTTTAGTAGGGCTAATTTTGAGCAGATGCGACAAAGTCTAAGTAGGATAGACTGGGATAAGCTTTTAAATGTGGAGACAGTCGAGGAGCAGTGGAACAGGTTTAAAATGTTTTACATGTAATGCAGGACAGATACATACCTAAATTTGGAAGTAATAGGAAACTAAAAAACTCCACGATGGATTAATAAAGATTTAAAAAGAAGTTGCAAAGGAAAAAACTGCTGTATAAGGCATATAAGACTAATGACTGCAAAGAGAACCGTAGAGCGTATGAGAAAATGAGGGCAACCATTAAGAAGGATATCAGAGAGGCTAAAAGACAGTTGGAGAGGAATATAGCAGATAAGGCGAAAGAAGACCCCAAGAGATTCTTTCAGTATTTTAGTAGTAAAAGAACAGTCAAGGAGGAGGTCAAGTTCATCAGGAATAGTAAAGGGAATTAAAAGATACAGACAATGAAATAGCAGATGCCCTAAACTTACATTTTTCTGAGGTGTTTACAAGTGAGCAAGTGGATAACCTGCCAGAGGTAAACAACTACTAAGGAGGTACTGAGGGATTTGGAAATTGTAGAGGGAGAAGTGCTGCTCAGATTAAATAAGATGAAATCAAACAAATCACCAGGCCCAGATAATATTTATCCTCGTGTTCTTAAGGAGGCTAGTGAGTACATATATAAACCCTTGACACATATTTTTAGGAAGTCACTGTGCACTGGAGAGATTCCAAAGGACTGGAAAATGGCAAATATCATCCCATTATATAAAAAGGGTGACAGGGCAGATCCAAGCAACTATAGGCCAGTAAGCTTAACAAGCATCACAGGAAAATTAATGGAAGGAATTATTAAGGATAAGATTGAGCAACACATGACAAGGACAGGAGTTATTCTGAACAGTCAGCATGGGTTCAGAAGAGGGAGGTCGTGTTTTACTAACATGTTGGAATTCTATGAGGAGGCAACAAAAGGATACGATCAAAGTGGAGCTTATGATATTATTTATCTGGACTTTCAGAAAGCATTTGATAAGGTGCCACATGAGAGGTTGGGCATCAAGTTAAAAGAAGTGGGAGTTCAGGGTGATGTTTTTAGATGGGTGCAGAATTGGCTCAGACACAGGAAGCAGAGGGTGATGGTGCGAGGAACCTCATCAGAACTGGCGATGTTAAGAGTGGTGTTCCACAGGGGTCAGTGCTAGGGCCTGCTATTTTTAATATATATAAATGATTTAGATAGGAATATAAGTAACAAGCTGGTTAAGTTTGCAGATGATACCAAGATAGGTGGATTAGCAGATAATTTGGAATCCGTTATATCATCACAGAAGGACTTGGATAGCATACAGGCTTGGGCAGATTTGTGGCAAATGAAATTTAATGTCAGTAAATGTAAAGTATTACACATAGGAAGTAAAAATATTAGGTTTGAATACACAATGGGCGGTCGGAAAATAGAGAGTACACCTTATGAGAAGGATTTAGGAGTCATAGTGGACTCTAAGCTATCAACTTCCAAACAGTGTTCAGAAGCCATTAAGAAGGCTAACAGAATGTTAGGTTATATAGCACGATCTGTGGAGTACAAGTCCAAGGAGGTTATGCTCAACCTTTATAATGCACTGGTGAGGCCTCATCTTGAGTACTGTGTGCAGTTTTGGTCTCCAGGCTACAAAAAGGACAAAGCAGCACAAGAGAAGGTCCAGAGAAGAGCGACTACAACAACAACATTTATTTATATAGCACATTTTCATACAAACAGTAGCTCAAAGTGCTTTACATATTAAAGAATAGAAAAATGAAAGACATAATTATAAAAAATAAATCAACATTAACATCGAATAAGAGTAAGGTTCAATGGCCAGGGGGGACAGAAAAAACAAAAAAACTCCAGACGGCTGGAGAAAAAAATAAAATCTGTAGGGATTCCAGACCATGATACCGCCCAGTCCCCTCTGATGAAGGGAAATAGTACAGTGGATCGAGACCGGTATTTTAAAATGAGTTCATCAAGAACACAGGGACACAGTTGGAAACTTGTTAAGGGTAAATTTCGCACAAACATTAGGAAGTTTTTCTTCACACAAAGAATGACAGACACTTGGAATAAGCTACCAAGTAGTGTGGTAGACAGTAAGACGTTAGGGACTTTCAAAACTCGACTTGATGTTTTCTTGGAGGAAACAAGTGGATAGGACTGGCGAGCTTTGTTGGGCTGAATGGCCTGTTCTCGTCTAGATTGTTCTAATGTTCTAATGTTATAATTTCTCTTTGAGAAGCTTGAAATATAATTGTGTTGAATCTCAACTTATGATTACATTTTTTCTACATATGTACTATTGAGGGACTTTTTTTTTTTTAAAATCAGTTGGTCACTTTATTTTAACAAGCAATGTAAATAGCCTGTTTACTCTTTACTCTCAGATCACATTCTGTGTGTTTATCAAGCAGAACTGAATATTTTCATTTTCTACACAATCCTGTAATAACTGTACAGTTCACACAGTGAGACACACAAACACACTCACTATGCATACACACTACGGGTACCATCATTGGTTCCTCTGTGGATTGGACTGTTGAATCAACACAATGGCTGTAGATGAGGTGAGGTGTCACCAATGGTTAATCCTGCTCCTCAAGATGGCTCTGTCTTCTTCTCCCTGTTCCAGTCTCGGTTCAAGGTTGTCCAGATGACAAAAGTATTTTTTATGGGATGTTCAATATGTTGAAAAAATTGCCTGTGGCCAGTATCCAGCATAATGTTTTTGTCGAAATTCTCCACTCCTCTTTTTGTAGCATTAGCGTCCATTATCATTTCTAGCCATGGCATCTCCTATCCCTGTGCAGGTCACATTGTGCACCAAGGATGTGTCATTTGTTTAGACAAACGTGAAGGTCTTCACTGGCCTATTCTGTGTGGCCAGCAGTTGAGATGGGAGCTCTGGCTTATTTTTCCAAGCATTGTTACCTTCATCTTGAGGAGCTCCTGTCCCAATTTGTGTAAAAGTTATTGCATATGGCGTTGTGGCCATGCAGCTTATGTCATGCCCAGGGTAACCCTCACACCTTAATTTCTCACAGGATTTCCTCCATCAGACTTCCCTTTTTTAATGAAATGACATCCTCTGCTCTTCTGTATCTCTGTCCTTCCCCTTGAGCAAGTTATTCAGAGCTTTGGACTGGCTTATCATTTTTATGCAGATGATGTTTAGATCTGTTTCAATGTTAAAAGTGACACTTCATCACAGCCTTCTCAGCTCACAACTTGCTTCAGTGAAATTAAAATTAAAACCTGAACAGAGCAAAACTCTTTAAAATTAAATTGCAACATAACTGAACTCCTGCAAAGTGGCACTAAAATGCAACTTAAGAAAACAAACTCCTCTTCAACCATTCTGGGTGATGATCTCATCAGACGTCCTTTTACTGCAAAGAATCTCAGTGTCACTTTGATTACTCCTTTTCTTATTTCACCCATGTAAGCCACATTAAGAAACTTCCACCTGTGTCACCTTTCTTATGTTTGCTCATTCCCGTCCTTTTCTAATGGTGAGAATCTTGTCCCTGCTGTTATCACATCCAGCATTGATTATTGTAAGTCACTACTGGCAGGTGCCCCTTCTAATCTTATATCACAGCTCCAGCTGATTCAAAACTCAACTGCAAGAGTCCTGACACGGACATCCCAGCCACACTGAGAAAAGCGCTATATAAATGTAATGAAGTATTATTATCCTGCTGCACCTTCACTGCTCCCTGTGTCTTACAGGATTGAATATCAAATTCTGTTCTTGACCTGCCCACTAAGGTCCTCTCATTCTGTGCCCTCACTAACCTGCACTCTGTGGGTGACAGCACGGCCTTCAGCTGTATATAGCGCCCTGACTGTGGACAGACCTCCCTAAATTAATGACATCAGCCGACTCCATTCATTTATTTAACTCATTCTTTAGGAGGACATTAAACAGACCTGACATTCTGCCCCTTCTTTCAGTTTACCCCCTCTATCTGTCCAGGTACTCAGGGTTTGCATTATCACAAATTATGTTATTTGTTCAAAAATTTGTTGTAGTTTTTATATGTTGTATTTTAGTCTGGATTATTGTCTTTTATTCTATTTGAATATTTTGTATATCCTGTATTTATCTTTATTTAGTGGAGATATTTGTAGTCACTGTTATATAGGTCTTGTTCTTTCTGAATTTTGGACATAGGAAGGGTGCTATATAAATAAATTAGGGTTATTAATAGTATTTTTTGGTGGCTTGTAATAATAAGTGACAAAAACTAGAGAAGTTCTATGTAAGGCAATATATAGCATAATTCAGTGTATAACATGTATTGCTGTTTACTTCACATACATGTTTAAGAACAATATTGCACGCATGCATAGTACAAACACTCCGAACTTCACCAGGATGGGTATTATTTAGTTTGTTGTACTGTTTTTCCTTCTCAGTTTTATCTTTTAATTTCTGAACGGTCCTTGACCCGACGTTACTTTCCGGGCTTTGCCGAGACGTGCCGAAACCTTCCTAAAGTTATCTTCCGATTCTCTGTTCTCGAACTGCGGTGACGTCAGTTCTGACTTGACGTCAGTTCTGACTTGGAGACAACTTACTTGCCGAGGCCGGCCGAAACCTTCCGAAAGTAATGTTACGAAGTCAGTCCTGAAACGTCACTTCCGGGTCTACAACTGCGGCTCTGAAACAGTGGAGTTTTAGCTCTCTGTCTCTCTCTCGATCCAAGGTTCACAGTCTTGGTGCCAAACGTCCAATCGCGAAGTATTTCATTTGCAAAGAGTGGAACTCTAAAGCGGCAATGAAAGCTCGACGACTGCAAGGAGTACTTGTCGGAAAGCAGGTTATATTCGAATTGAAAATGACAGGAAATGGAGGACTGAGATCGCGAAAACAGGCGCAGTCATCCGATTATCCGAAGGAAAGAAAAATATCCAGGGCATCCAAGCAAACTAATAATGATGTGCAGAAACACCGGAGGCGTTCGACTGATCCCATTTTCGGATTTTATTTACTTCAGACTACCTCGTCTTTCTGCTGAAGAAGGACGTTTGTCTAGGCTTCCAATGACATGGTGTTCAAGAAATGGGAGTGGCGTCTGTTTTGTCACAGACCTTTTTTTAGCTCAGCTTTTGGTCTCGCGGGGCGTACTGTTTTAATGCAGCGTCGACGAGCTTGCTGATGTTTGCGACCATTTGTATTTGCCGGAGCGTCATTGGGAAACGTGGGAGGAAAAGAGGCACAAATTAAGGCTTTACAGCTTGAGACACATCACGTAAGTTTTGCAGGTTATTTACAGAGGGAATTGTTAAGTAAAATTTTCGTGTTGTATTTTGTAAATTTTGAACAGCTTTGATTCTGAATTCTACGTCTGGAAGCTTCAGCTAACTTCGTTGATAATTTTAGTAATATTCAATTTAAAAAGATCACGAAAATAGAGAATTCCAAAACTCATTAAAAGTCCACTCACCGTGGCAGTTTAGTTCTGGGCTTCCACATCTATGTTACGATTTGTATATAAAAACTTGCAAGTCCGGAAAGAAACTGTAGGGTTATAGCAACAGAAAAAAGCACAAATATATGCATATAACAAGAATTGTAATAGTCTTAAGTATGCTAATCGTTCCCACCTCAGACGACCAGTTACCTAAAAACATCAACAGGTATCCCTCTGAAAGTATCTTGAGAGGAGGCGTTACTGCCTGGATTGGGAAAGTCAAGTAACAGGGCAGGGAGTGTGGTGTGGTCCGCTGAACTTCTAAGACATCTGCAACAGTGATGATACCTGACCACAAAAACAACATTTATTTGTATAGCACGTTTTCATACAAATGATGTAGCTCAAAGTGGTTTACAAGATGAAGAAAGAAAAAGTTTATTAAAAACAAAACTATAAAAGTAAGATTAGGACCAGGGCAGAGTAAATTACCAATGTATGAAGCCATCCCAACAACGGCTTCTTGTCTGTCCTTCAAGTCAGGTAACGGTACAGGCTCAGAGAGCACAGTCCAGCTTTTATAAGGAAAGTGTCCCTCTTACATTCAGTTAAGTTATTCATTTAGGTATTATTTTTTACGTATTTAAAATTCAATTAACACCCTTTATATTTGTAAAGTCGTGCATTATTATTAATAATAATAAAAACAATAACACCTGGCAGCGACAGATAGAGGGTCATTTCCTGTGGGACTGGACCGCGTGCCTGCTTGGGGGGTTGCCAACCGGGATGCGGAGCTGTTTCGTTGTGTGGTGGGTGCGGCGACGTGCTGTACCAGTGCATTCTCCCCAACTTGACTTGTCTTGCGGTATTATTATTGCTGCTCTTTTATATTCTTAAAGGCGCAGTCATTTGAATTGACCAATTAAGCACTACATGACATATTGCACTGTGTATAATTTGTAGATTTCACATTTTTTTATCTGTCACATGCAAGGACATTAACAAAGTGCAGGTACTTACTAAGTGATTAGAATTGCGCATACTTGCCAATTACAGTTTCACAGTCCAGGATTTCTGTTATTGGCAGAATATAATGGCATACAATGTTGACTGTTAAGGTGTCTGCTAGACCATTCAGGAAACCGGGAACAAGACCACCCCAGCCAAGGGGTGACTCTTTACAGAGCTTGAAGGTTGATGGTACCAATGACCTCATATTGTGCTCCTTAGACAAATGCAGTTATCGAAGGTGCACCTCATATAGTGTGTGAGAGTCATTGTCCAGGATAGTCCGCATCCCTGAGTGACCCCCTGCTCAACGTCTTGTGGCGAGCTTGACTCTTAGGATTGATCTGGTCTTTTTAATCGGTTTGTTTCATCCATTGGCATCACTTGCACTAATTCCATGCTCCCAGCACACTACTGCATTCAGTTACACTGGTCACAGCAGACTGGTTTGTTTCATGTCTACACCAGGGTTAGGTTCCCCTTCAGACAAACGTCCCTTGACAACCCCTTACGTTTCCCATAAAACAGCAGGAAGCATTGTTTAACTTGTATACACATAATAGATAGAACTTTATTTGTCCCCATGTGGAAATCTGACTTTTTACAAAAGCTGTTTAAATAAATAAATAAATCGATAAATACATATACAAACTATGGTCTGAAAACACACCAAAATGACTAAAAAGAAAGAAACCTTCTGAGTTGTCAGTCGCAGTCACAGCAGTGAGGCGCAATAAAGAGGTATTGCTGTTGGCATAAAGGAGCCCCGGTCGCGTTTCCGAAAACACTTGTGCTGAATAATTCGTTGGCTTTTGGCGTGTCAGAGGGTGGTGCAGCATTGTTCTTGTTTATTAAATTAATTTGACTGATAAATCAATCGCTGCACATATCAATTCGCATCAGTAAGTTCAAACACAAGGTCCATTGAGCAGCTGTGTTATTTTGCATGGTACAGCTGAGTCAGCCACACCCCCAAACCCCCCAAAGCGGCTTCAGTCCAATCCAGTCAGATTGCTTGCGTTCAGTGCATCGCTTTAAAAAAAAAAAAAACAGTTGGCATCTCGAAATGAAAAGATACACGCACACGAGTGAGACCGAGTAGTTAAACGTGGGCACGGGTGAGAACACGAGTGGTCCGCGTTTCGTTCTTTCTAAGCCACTTGCATAGCAGAAAGAGGCATGGAAGAAGGAGAGACAGTTTAGCCGGAGAACACACGGCGCATGTACATGAGAACACGTGCCTCTAAACAGAACGCGTTTCCTGATTTCCCATTTTAAGTCACGCCTTTCTGTATTTTGCAGATTTATCCACTTGTCACCCACGTCTCTTAATCCCCGTCTAACCAGGCGGTTTCATACGGTAAAGTGGATGCCACTCGTATATTTAGAAGGAAGTTCCACTTCCCTAGCCAATGAGTTGCGGGGGACGGGGCTTACCAGCTAAAATTGGGGAAACTTCATAGATCAGGAGCCTTTTTGACGGTGACAGGTCGAGTCGATGAGAGTCTGTTCTTGCACAATATAAGGTAAAAAAAAGCACCCCACGTTACACGCGGTTATTTCCGTTTTTGAACAGTTTGTTGTTTATTTTTATATTCTGCCAACAACTCGGGTACTTTATTCCAGTTTGCTTGTGATGGGTGGTTCCTTGCTGTTAATACCACTCTACCGTATAAAGATGAATCCAGTTAAGTATACGGTATATGAATTTTCTTTTGTTTTGCAAAGTATGTGCTCATTTGCTGATGTTCTCTCTGGTACGTTTCACTGAAAACTGTAGGATGGGCACCTGTGTGCTGTATGGTCTGCCTTCCGGGGCGTTACTTGTTAAATGTCTTTTGCTTTAAAAAAAAAAAAAAAAGGGGTCGCAAGGTAGAGCGTGATGTTGTCGTATATCTGTGTCGATTTTATAGAAAATAAGTAAACGTTATCTAAAAGAGCAATGTTCTGCCTATGACAATAAAGATTTGCCTTTGAACAAGTCTTCCTCCATAACGCTGACTGGTTTAGGATTTAGAGGTTGTTTTTTTTTGTTGTGACATGCACTCCGTTCCTTTAACTTTTTAGTGCTTCCATATTATAAAGAACAAAACAAAAATTAATCCTTTTTTATATTGCTACTAAATCTTCACATTTAACAAGTTATGTGTGGGCAGCAAAGTGTTACTCCTTGGCTCCACTGAGTTTCCCTGCCCTCTGGTTTCCTCAAACATTTAAAACTTCGGATAGTTGCCAGGTTCATGGAAGATTTCAAATATATCAATGTTAGTGAGTTCCTGAATTGTGACTGATGCTTCTGGGACAGGTTAAGTGTGCATGGGAATGTGTTTATTTGCCTGAGGTACTGTTTAAACTGAGCAGATCATGTTGTCTTTTTTGTCTTGTACAAGTAATTGTATTTTTTACTGCCTTTTGTTCTGTTCCAGGAGCCTACTTTATACCTTCTTTCACTTGGCACTTTAGTTGAAGTTCCAAATATGTGTGTAAGAATGTGAGTTGGGCCCTGTGAAGTACTGGTGGCATGTACTGGGCTCTTTCTTGAGTTGTATCTTAGTGCTGCTGGCTACATATGTAATGAATGAAATTGACAGAACCAAGAATTATGTTTGAAACATGCCAAATTTAAAAAAAAAAAAAGTTGAAGAGGAAAGCTGGGGTGCTTTTTAAAATTATTTTGATATGTTTTCCTTTTTTTTTTTTTAACATAGCATCCTAAAGTGATGATCAATTTGGGCAGTAACCTATAATGTAATAGGAAGCAATTTTTTGTTCCTTCAAAAAAGTGTGGTGTGTGTGTATATATGTATATATAATTATTTATTTTATTTTTTTTTAACTCAGTTTTGAAGTTACAACTCTATCTCTCTTTGTTTTCTCATTTTTAGGGCTAAATCCCAAAATGCATGAGCATCCTATTTTATTTTTGGCATCAACACTTTATCCGTTTCTAAATATAGGCAGCTGTTTGTGTCACTTTCAAAAGAAAAATGGAATCTGGTAAGTGTTTTTAAATGCATAATAAATCTGTATTAAATTAGAACAGGGAATTCACAAAATACTCAGCAGTGACAGGTTGAATTCCGCTGGTTGTGTCAAATCCCCAACTTCAGTGGTTCTCAAATGGAGTCCTTTGGACCCCCAGTGTTGGCAGGTTTTTGTTCCTGGCACACAACCAGTCAGCCATTTCCCTTTAGTTGTTGTCATTTCATTTGGTGTTTCTTTTTACCTGCATTCAGAAATTCACAGCAGTGTGATATATATTTTATTTTTTCACATTTATAAGACATTTGGAAGTGTTTGTATTTTTCCTACAGCTTTAAACGTGTACAGTAACTCTCCTCAGTTGTTTTATATTAATTTGCCTATGTGAACTCTGACCCGGACACACACAGACGGACAACATAGTTTCACCCAACACACCGTTTATTTACAAGTTATTTACAATAAATACGTGCACTCACAACCCCAGTGCCTCCAGCACCGATTCCCCCAAGTCCAGGCCACACAGTCCTGTGCCTCTCTTTCTCCTGGCCGCCAGTCCTCACTCCAGCTCCGTCCTCTTCCACCCGACTTCCACTGCTGTGCGGGGCCGTTCACAGAAATTTGTTGTAAAGGAAATGCAGGTCCCCGTCTTGTACCAGACGGCCCATCCGCACGACTACACCACTGTGAACGCTGGCCGGGACACAGACAGACGAACATCGTAAGTTCACCCAACACACTTTTATTTACAATATTTACAATTATATTTTCAGTGCACTACCCAGTGCCTTCTGCACCGTTCCCCCAAAAGTCCAGGCCTCACAGTTCTTGTGCCGTTCTCCTGGCCGCCTCCAGTCCTCTCTCCAGCTCTGTCTACTACCGCCCGACATCCACCAATGACTGGAGGAGGCGCCCCTATAGAAACCGGATGGGCTCCAGCTGCTTCCCGGCAATCTCCCGCGGACACACCCCCATGTGGTGGAAGGGCCGGCTGCGCACCCGGACCATCTTCCCCCCGGCACTTCCTGGTATGGCGGAAGTGCCGGGCTCCCGGGATAATAAGGCACTGGGCCACGGGCCCCTACAGGGCTGGGCTTCCAAGCCCTCTACCTGAGGCCTCCAGCATAACCAGGACGGACGCCCCCTCTCGGTCTGGAGGAGGCACAAGCTCTCCTCTGGTCCTCCTGGGTGTCCCGGCCGGGGACCACACCTATTAGTCTGCTCCTTAGTTGTCTGCTAATAATGACAATTAACAATGAGCCGAGCAGACATGAGGACAGCCAACACTGAATTCTGAAAGGCTTGTGACTGCCCCACTAACATACTCGATCTGAAATAATGAATTAAATGACTAGAACACACATAAAAGCAGAATGCAACTTTTAAAAACTAAATTTAAACAAAAACATTTCCATGTAACAAGCATAAATGCCTGGTACATTCTAAAAAATACCAAAACTTAGTTTTAGAGTTTCTAAATTGACACCAAAACACAGAAAGTGGTAAATAGCCGTGTGCTTAATTGGGCTGAGAGTCCAGGTAAAAACAGAAGTGAATTGGAGCAAAACCTGCAGCCACATTGGATCCCCAGGACTGAGTTTGAGAGCCACTGCCCTCCTTCAATCTTCCAAGAAAGCCATACTTGAAATTCATTTGTTTTTTTCGTTGCATGTATTCACCAGGGCCACAGACATTAAATGAAAGCAAATGAAGTTGCTCCATCTAAAATATTTCAAGCTTGTAAAAATTAAGGCCTCATGTACTACTACATCAGTTAAAACGAAAACATACAGAACACAAAGAACTGAATTTAAGGCAATCTGTGAGTTTGAGAACGATTATAATCATAAATCAGTTAAACTTTATTTCAGATTTCTAGTTTGAATTGTTGTAATTGTCCATGTGAAGTGTGCACTTTCCTCAGCCTACTCTTTGGGTTTTCTTTCCACATCCCCAAAATTGTGCTGGTTAGATTTATTGGTGATTCCACTGTGATATAGCGGGTGCACAGCTCAGATGAAAGGCCAGTTTTTAAAAGCCACACTCGCGGCTTAAAGAGGGGGAATGGTGGTGTGGCCAGTGCGGTTCCTGGACGCTGCGTGAGGCGGGCGTTTCCTCACTTATGTGCACAGGTGAGGAATCGTCTGCATCTGTAATTGATGCCGGGAGCTGCTAATCGCCACACCTGAACCGCGTCCCCATTATACAGTGCATCCGGAAAGTATTCACAGTGCATCACTTTTTTCTCATTTTGTTATGTTACAACCTTAAGAAACAAAATTCTCTGGTCTGATGAGACAAAGATTGAACTCTTTGGTGTAAATGCCAGGCGTCACGTTTGGAGGAAACCAGGCACCGCTCGTCACCAGGCCAATACCATCCCTACAGTGAAGCATGGTGGTGGCAGCATCATGAAGTGGGAGACTAGTCAGGATAAAGGGAAAGATGACTGCAGCAAAGTACAGAGACATCCTGGATGAAAACCTGCTCCAGAGCGCTCTTGACCTCAGACTGGGGCGACGGTTCATCTTTTAGCAGGTCAACGACCCTAAGCACACAGCCAAGATATCAAAGGAGTGGCTTCAGGACAACTCTGTGAATGTCCTTGAGTGGCCAGACTTGAATCTGATTGAACATCTCTGGAGAGATCTTAAAATGGCTGTGCACCGACGCTTCCCATCCAACCTGATGGAGCTTGAGAGGTGCTGCAAAGAGGAATGGGCGAGACTGGCCAAGGATAGGTGTGCCAAGCTTGTGGCATCAGATTCAAAAAGACTTGAGGCTGGAATTGCTGCCAAGGGTGCATCGACAAAGTATTGAGCAAAGGCTGTGAATACATACGGACATGGGATTTCTCAGTTTTTTTATTTTTAGTAAATTTGCAAAAACCTCAAGTAAACTTTTTTCACGTTGTCATTATGGGGTGTTGTGTGCAGAATTGTGAGGAAAAAAATGAATTGAATCCATTTTGGAATAAGGCTGTGACATAAGAAAATGTGGGAAAAGTGATGAAGCGCTGTGAATACTTTCTGGATGCTCTGTATATAGTAGGAGCACGAATGCAGAAAGGGAGAAAAAAAGAAAAAGAAAGTGAATGGATGTTAAAGGAGAAGAAGGAGGCAGGAAGGAGAAAGCTGGTACATACAAAGAGCAAAGGTATGCTGGCTGTCAAGAACAGAAGGCAGCTGGGCAGTAAGCCCTAGTGGGGTGTTTGGCATGCACCCTGGGCAGTCGGTAGTGGTCGCTCCTGCTGACTGTTTGTGAGGAGCAGGAGTGACTGGCATGAGGTTGGTTTGCTGCATAAGGCCGTGGGAGTCAGGAGGCTTGGGAGGTGAGCGCCCTGGCCTTTCAGAGCAGCTCTCATTGTAGCTGTAAAGTCTATAAGCTGTGCTTTGTTGAAAATATTCTTCAAAGTCTGGGATTTGCCATTTAATCAAATGTCTTCAAATGGAGTTTGGAAAGCCCAGTTTTAAGTCTGAGGCTTCAAGCTAACAGTCACATATAATGTAAAATTAATGTCCTGCTCGTTGTTTTTCATTTTGCTAGCTCTCTGACGTTTTTGTTTTTTTCTTGGTTATCCCAGAAACTGAATTATTTTTGGAAGTACCACTGTTCATTTAGGGTCTTATTAAGTGTTGACATCTTCTTATACAAATCTAAAGGTTTGTCCACACTGCCATATAAAATATTAGCATCTCTCTTTTAATGTTTCTTGGGTACGCCTAATGCTTTTACATTTTTCTATAAGAACAATAGTGTTGCTTTAAAGTCATATTTTCACTTTACAAAAGTTAGAGAGTTGCATATGAATTCAGATCAAAAGCAGAAAAATGTATCAAGTTACACACAGTTGTAGTTACAAAAGTTTTTCATATATATCCAATAAACACCCGATATTTGTTTGTGTTGGTGGCTGGGAAACCTTTTTAATCGCATAATATCATAAAGAACTGAGTTAACAATGTTACTGATACAAAGGGCTTGAAGGGGAACAAATTAAAAATAAAAATAACATCAGTCAGACAGTCCGTCATTTTCTAACCCGCTTAGTCCTGAACAGGGTGACGGGAGTCAAAATTTGGTAATGTTACTACAGGAAAAGGACTGAAGTTGCTTAATGCTGTGTCTTTAAAATGAGGCACAGAGCACATGGACCAGGTGTGCTGATTGTCTGCAAGGTGTCTGTGGAGTTACTGTAGATTACAGAATTCCTGGTGCTGACTCATAGACTTTAGACATTATTCGAACTCCGTAGCAGTGCTGTGTGGCTAGAAGGAGGCAACACAGTCAGTGTTTCCCAGCACTTAACCCTCGCCCATCCTGATGTCTTACAGGTGCAAAATATTTACAGTAAAAATAAGAAAGGTTAACATTAATGAACAGCATGTTGATGGTCAGCATTTGTACACAATGCAAGTTTATAAAGAACACTTTGAGCTTATTGGATGAACAGACACAAACTTGTTCAAACTTAAATCATTTTGATTCTGTAAAGTGCGGTGCAAAACATCCTATTAAACAGTGTCAATCACCAGTGTAGTCTATGCATTACTTCCATTGCTTTCATTAATTTGCATTTCACCAATTATATTTATTAAGCCCCCAAGGACATTTTGTTCCAGATTTAAGTTTTCCAAGTGTGTTTTGCTTATTTCTTTGACACATTATTACATTTAAATATTTCAGATACTAAGCATATTGTACTGACCGGTCTTGCAATTCTGAGGGCCATGTAGCTACACAACTGCCGAACAGCACGCTTTCTGAGGGAGCAGCAGGTTAGACAAGTGAAGCATCGCAGTGAGCTGTGAGGAGCAGAGAGGAAGAGGGGCTCCTTGAAAACAATGGAAGAAGTGCAAGAGCCTGCAGTCGGTTGGCAGAAACAATACAAAGAGTGAGGAGGTGGAAAGATATTGAAGGAGAGGATGAGTATTGGTCAGGTTGAGAAGTCCCTCATGGCCTTAATGGCGGCAGGGTGGTGCAGCTTCGGTTGGTTGTGGTGGACTGGGCTGGACATCAGGCAACAGTATTGGGGTTTGTGGCTCCAGCACATCTACCCAAGTTGTTGGTGTTGGTTGTTACAATATTTAAAATAAACTAGGCTGACCCGCCTTTTAAGGCGACTGACTCTTAAGTTGACCACTTCTTAAGGCAATTCATTATGTAGATCAATTTGATATTTTACACAAACTCATTCATTTGGTTATATTGCATTTGAGTGGTATTACTTTAATACTCGTAGTTTCTGTTATTTTTGTGATGAAATTTAAACTTTATTTATATATTGAGGTCGCCCTTTTGAACCCCCCTGATATTTACTACGCGGTGAGGCATTTGTACTCCATCAACATTAATTATTTCCAGAGACATCATTTTGTCTATTTTTCCAGCGCATCGTGCACAAAAGCAAGGGAACGATGAGAGCACAAGAACTCTGCTCATATCATGTCGCTTCGTACCGCAGGCTGCAAGTAGTAAGTCTGTGATAAGCGGAATACCGCTACGCTTTCCACTCACGGGACGGAAGGACAATCCCGACCGCTTTTATATAGTAAGAAAGAAGAAGAAGATATCGCACAGTCTGGAATAGAAAATCATCTTTTACCTGGAAAAACAAAACTACAAATCCCATCATGCATTGCAAAATGGACGGGGCGTGTGTGAAACTCCGCACCTGTGTAGCACTCACGGGACGGAAGGACAATCCCGACCGCTTTTATATAGAAGGATGTAATGCACCACTATTCCATTGCTATAGTAATGTTCAGTTTTATCCCTTTTATTGAGGGGAAAAATGTTAATTTTGCATTTAATTTTGTGAAAAATGCAAAGTCATCCATTATTTCCTTCTGTATCCTTTTGGCATATCGTCATTGAGATGTGAAAATTTTGACTTCGGTACCAGTAACTGCTTTTGCATTTTGCCAACACTAATTGGAACCGTATTAGTTTTGAACAAGTTAATGTCTTGCAAACAGGGGATAGGTCTTTCATCATAGAATCCTTATATATTTTCAAGGGTGAAAAATAATCGAAATGGAATATGTAGTGAAATTTACTGTAGAGCACAGACTTTTTTTTTTTAACCCTCCCATCTACAATTCCATGTCCAGGAATACGCGGCCATTTTTTATTTAAAAATTTTTGTAACCAGCACTGTGTCCGGTGTTGGTTCCCACATTATGCCCAATGGTGACGGGGTAAGCTCAGTATGAGGCTGGTTTGAGAGTCAAGCTATATATCATTCAAGGTTTTGAAAAATTTACATTGACCTTCACATGTAAAACTAATACCGTAAGTTAAAATTAATTTTAAGGTCCACTGTGATTGGTGACATTGTTGAGGGTTCACAGAACTTTCTACTGCATGCATTTTTTTACTGTATAAATTTTTCCTATTTACTTGTTGTATATTTGATTCCTTTATCCAAGAAGATGGCTTTATTAAGTCCTATATAATGACAGTGAAGAGAGTGGCCCGTCTTTCCATTTTTTATTCTGTTGGTGCTGCTTTAAACAGATACATGATATATGAAATGTCTTACTTTGCAGGAAGACGGTCATTTCTTTTATCATCACCATTTTGATCAGCCCTGCTTCGTGTGGTAAGTTAAACATGATTTTAAAAAAAATTAAAACAAAGCATTTCATTTTACTTGTAATTCCAAATTGTTGCCATGATCATAACTTATCATGTTGTGTATCTTTACACATGAGCACAAACTGTCTGACATACACAGTTAGAACCATATGTTTTTGGACATTAATAAAGTTACTGCATGTTTTAGCTTTTTTACCATAAAATATTTGGGGTTGAATCTTTAGAATGAGTGTGTTCTATGGCCGGCTTTATTATTTCTTTCACAATTAATCAGATAAAAGATCTGGAGTTGATTCCAAGTGTGGAATTTGCATTTGAAATCAGTTGCAGCAGTGAACTCTCAAGATGAGGTCCAGATAGCTGTCAGTGCCAAAACAGGCCATTATTAGGCTGAGAAAACAAAACGAGCCCATCAGAGAGATAACAACATGAACATTAAGAGGGTCCAAACAATCCGGTTTATTCTTAGCAAGATGGAACACACTGGTTAGCTCAGCGACACCAAAAGGCCTGGATGACCATGAAAGACAACACTGCTGGATGATTATAAAATTCTTTTCTTGGTGAAGTAAAATCCCTTCAAAACATTTGGCCAAGTTTGATGAAGGTTGAAATATCATTGTCGTAAAAGGTGCAAACCACCATGATAAATGGTGGAGGCAGTGCTCTGGCATGGGCATGTATGGCTGCCAGTGTAACTGGGTCACTAGTGTTTGTTGATGATCTGACTGCTTACAGGAGCAGTGGGATGAAATCTGAAGTATATGGGGCCAGACTGTCTGCTCAGATCTAGTCAAATGCCACGTATCTTATAGGACAGATGAACAACAACCTAAAAACATGTATTGTGAAAGCTGCAACAGCATTTTACTCTGCTTCTTTGTCTTGAATTCTGTGATGGCTGTGTAAGTCACCTGACTGCAACCCAACTGAATGTGCGCTTTACTTGTTGAAAAGGCACAAAGACCAACAAACAAGCATCAAGACCACTGCAGTAAAGCCTCATTAGGGAGGCTTCATCACCCAACATTTTGGGGATGTCCGGACTGTCATTGTCTGCAAAGGATTTCAACCAAGTATTGAAAATGAGCATTATATTTATGATTGTTATATATAGTCCATATAACTCAAAAGTAATTGGACAAACTAAGAATGGTTCTCGTTCTTAAACGGCTCATGTGATAAACTCCTTGAATTAAAGCCGAAAGTTTACACTGCAATCACGTCTTGGCTGCCTCATTTCAGACCCACTGTTGTGGTACACAGAGCCAAACGTATGAAAATTGTCAGTCAGTCATCATCCAACCCGCTATATCCTAACATAGGGTCACAGGGGTCTGCTGGAGCCAATACCAGCCAGCACAGGGCGCAAGGCAGGAACAAATCCCAGGCAGGGCACACGCACACACTAAGCACAATTTTTGGATTTCCAATGCATGTCTCTGGACTGTGGGAGGAAACCGGAGCACCCGGAAGAAACCCACACAAGCACAGGGAGAACACGTGCGCCACCGTGCCACCCTGAAAATTGTGTTTCTGTCCAAATACTTGTGGACCTAAGTGTAATGCTCATTTATATGAGAATTTGTGTGTGAATACATTAAATTACTTGAATTTTTGTATAATTAGGCTTCATTAGAATATTGATATTTACTTTGTATATGAGGACAATCTTTTTGAGTTTTAGATTTTATGCACTTGTTTAGGCTTTATTGTTCATCTTCATTATTTAAATGCCTTGGTCGTGTGGTGGAAGTTGAATAAGGAAGACTGCAAGGTTGAGTTTAGGGAGAAGGTAAGACAGGCACTGGGTGGCAGTGAAGAGTCACCAGACAGCTGGGAAACTACAGCAGATGTAGTAAGGGTGACAGCAAGAAGGGTGCTTGGGGTGACATCTGGACAGAGGAAGGAGGAAAAGGAAACCTGGTGGTGGAATAAGGAAATACAGTAGAGTATACAGAGGAAGAGGATGGTGAAGAAGTGGGATAGTCAGAGAGATGCAGAAAGTAGACACGAGTACAAGGAGATAAGACGCAAAGTGAAGAGAGAGGTGGAGAAGGCTAAAGAAAAGGAGTATGATGAGTTATACGAGAGGTTGGACACTAAGGAGGGAGAAAAGGACCGGTGGGCTACACAGAGAGGGGCCGAGCTGGGAAAGATGTGCTGCAAGTTAGGGTGATAAAGAATTAAGATGGAAACGTACTCACAAGTGAGGAGAGTGTGTTGACCAGATGGAAAGAGTACTTTGAGAGACTAATGAATGAAGAGAACGAGAGAGAGAAGAGGTTGGATGATGTGGAGATAGTGAATTAGGAAGTGCAATGGATTACCAAGGAGGAAGTAAGGATAGCTATGAAGAGGATGAAAAATGGAAAGGCCGTTGGTCCAGATGACATACCTATGGAAGAATGGAGTTGTTTAGAAGAGATGGCAGTAGAGTTTTTAACCAGATAGTTTAATGGAATCTTGCCTAAGGAGATGAGAAGAAGTGTACTGGTGCCGATATTTAAGAATAAGGGGATGTGCAGAGCTGTAGTATCTACAGGGGGAGAAAATTGATGAGCCACAGCATGAAGTTATGGGAAAGAGTAGTGGACAGTCAGTTAAGAAGTGAGGTGATGATTAGTGAGTAGCTGGATGGTTTCATGCCAAGAAAGAGCATGAGATTTTGCTCTGAGGATGTTGATGGAGACGTTTAGAGAAGGCTAGAAGGAGTTACATTGCGTCTTTGTGGACCTGGAGAATGCATATGACAGGGTGAGGAGAGAGGAGATGTGGTATTGTATGAGGAAGTCGGGAGTGGCAGAGAAGTACGTAAGAGTTGTGCAGGATATGCACGAGGGAAGTGTGACCGTGGTGAGGTCTGCAGTAGGAGTGACAGATGCATTCAAGTTGGAGGTGGGATTACATCAGGGATCAGGCTCTGAGCCCTTTCTTATTTGTAATGGTGATGGACAGGTTGACAGACGAGATTAGACAGGAGTCTCCGTGGACTGTGATATTTACTGATGACTTTGCGATCTGTAGCAATAGTAGGGAGCAGGCTGAGGAGACCCTGGAGAGGTGGAGACATGACAGAGGAGAAGAATGAAGGTCAGTAGGACCACCAAGACAGAATACATGTGTGTACAGTTGTGCTTGAAAGTTAGTGAACCCTTTAGAATTTTCTATATTTCGGCATAAATACGACCTAAAACATCATCAGATTTTCACTCAAGTCCTAAAAGTAGATAAAGAGAAACCAGTTAAACAAATGAGACAAAAATATTAGACTTGGTCATTTTATTTATTAAGGAAAATGATTGAATATTACATATTTGTGAGTGGCAAAAGTATGTGAACCTCTAGGATTAGCAGTTAGTTTGAAGGTGAGGTGTCAGATGTCTGGTGTTTTCAATCAAAGGGATGGCGAAATTCAAGACCGTTGTTACCCTCCCCAGGAGTGGCCGACCAACAAAGATCACTCCAAGAGCAAGGCACACGTGTAATAGTCGGCGAGGTCACAAAGGACCCCAGGGTGGGTAACTTCTAAGCAACTGAAGGCCTCTCTCACATTGGCTGATGTTCATGTTCATGAGTCCACCATCAGGAGAACACTGAACAACAATGGTGTGCATGGCAGGGTTGTAAGGAGAAAGCCACTGCTCTCCAAAAAAAAAAATTGGTGCTCGTCTGCAGTTTGCTTGAAGTTCACGTGGACAAACCAGAAGGCTATTGGAAAAATGTTTTGTGGAAGGATGAGACCAAAATAGAACTTTTTGGTTTAATTGAAAAGCGTTCTGTTTGGAGAAAGGAAAACACTGCATTCCAGTGTCAGAACCTTATCCCATCTGTGAAACATGGTGGTGGGAGTATCGGGGTTTGGGCCTGTTGTGCTGCATCTGGGCCAGGACGGCTTGCCTTCAGTGATGGAACAATGAATTCTGAATTATATCAGAGAATTCTAAAGGAAAATGTCAGGACATCTGACCATGAAGTAACTCTCAAGAGAAGGTGGGTCATGCAGCAAGACAACGACCCTCAGCACACAAGTCGTTCTACCAAAGAATGGTTAAAGAAGAACAAAGTGAATGTTCTGGAATGGCCAAGTCAAAGTCCTGACCTTAATCCAATCGAAATGTTGTGGAAGGACCTGAAGCAAGCAGTTCATATGAGGAAACCCACCAACATCCCAGAGTTGAAGCTGTTCTGTACGGAGGAATGGGCGAAAATTCCTCCAAGCTGGTGTGCAGGAATAATCAAAAGTTACTGGAAACGTTTAGTTGCAGTGGAATGGTGAGGATGCAGGGAGTAGAGTTGGCGAAGGTGGATGAATTTAAATACTTGGGATCAACAGTACAAAGTAATGGGGGGTGAGGAAGAGGGGTAAAGAAGAGGATGCAGGCAGGGTGGAATGGGTGGAGAAGAGTGTCGAGAGTGATTTGTGACAGACGGACATCAGCAAGAGGAAAAGGGAAGGTCTACAGGACAGTAGTGAGACCAGCTATGTTATAGGGTTGGAGACGGTGGCACTGACCAGAAAGAGGGAGACCTTGCAGGAGGTGGCAGAGTTAAAGATGCTAAGATTTGCATTGGGTGTGACAAGGATCGACAAGATTAGAAATGAGGACATTAGAGGGTCAGCTCAGGTTGGATGGTTTGGAGACAAAGTCAGATTGGCGAGATTGCGTTGGTTTGGACATGTGCAGAGGAGAGATGCTGTGTATATTGGGAGAAGGATGCTAAGGATAGAGCTGCCAGGGAAGAGGAAAAGAGGAAAGCCTAAGAGAAGGTTTATGGATGTGGGGTGAGAGAGGAAGAAGAAGAAAAAGGTTGTGTATATTTGGAGAGAGTGGGAATTGGTGCAGGGCTGCCTGCTTTTACACCGTGTTCAGGTGGGCCATTTGCAGTCTCCTTTAAATTAATAGTGTTATACACAAGAATGTATGTCCACATTTAAGTTTGCATAAGTAGCTAGGCAGGCAAAGTGTAACCAATTTGTCCACCCCTATTTCCCTGTAGTGTGAAGTGTATTTATCAAGTACCTACAACAATAAGAACATTTCTATTTCTCTAACACATTTGTATACAAGGAATGTAGCTCAAAGTGCTATAAAAGAAGAGTTACAAGAGAAAAACAAAACAGCAAGTTAAAAATAGACATTTATAACTAAATAAATATTATATAGAAAAATTATAAAGAATGAATATGCACTTACATAACACAGATATAAAGACAGTAGTATCCTAATTTGAGAATAAGTTTTTAAACTTCATTAAGAGAAGTCAGGTGGCCAAGAAGGAGAACAAACTCTAGGGGTGAGATGTTGGAGGAAAGGAAAAAACAAACAAACAAGCAAAATCTTCAGGAGTTCCACGCCAACAGACCACCCAACTCCCACTGAGCTTTCTGTTACCTAACATAAAGGTGCTAAAGTCAGTCTTATTATTTTTAATGCTAATTTTAGTCCATTTGTTGCAGTTGGTCTCTTGAGAGTTTGAGTCTCCTTACATTCCATCATCACAACTGGCTGCACATGACTTTGACCAGGTGGTGGTGGCATAAAACACCATCACAGAGAAACCAGAAAAGTAGGGATTTATAATAGAACATCCATGATGTATATGCTATTACAAAGCATGTATGATCTATTAGAAGAACAGAAATGAATTAAGAAAAATTCACATTTAAAAAGTGTGTTTTAATAGTTTTTTTTTTTAATTGATCACTGGTATTAGCCTGGCGTATCTCTATTGGTAAAATATTCCATATTTTTGGTGCATAACAGCAAAAGGCTGCCTCAGCACTTCTTTAATGCTTAGCTCTCATTATATTAAGCAAACCAGTGTTGGACAATCTGAGGTTACTACAGAATGTAAGGGACAGGCACTCCAAAATATACAAGGGAGCTTGTAAGACTATTCAGAGCTTTATATACCATTAGCAGTATTTCAAAATCTGTTCTAAAGGACACCGTTAACCAGTGTAATGATGTTAAAACCAGCTTCTAGTTAAGGTTCTGGCTGCTGCTTCATTTTGCACTAATTGCTGTCAATATGATGTCTTTCTTAGGCATTCCTGTTAGGAGTGCATTACAGTAATCTAGTCGGCTTAAAACAAAAACGTGAACTAATTTTTCAGCACCATTCAATGTTATAAGAGGTCGAACTTTTCTTATATTCCTTAAGTGAAAAAATGCAGTCCTAATAATCTAGTTAATGTGTGGGAATCCTGCCTGCTATTTATAAGACCTGTGTGTTACGTACAGGAAGAAAGCAACAGATACTTGTAATGGCATTTTTTGTTTTTCCCTTCTACCAGATATATTTGAACTGATTTGTCCGGAGCAGGTACCGGCAGCTCTTGGCAGTAACACCACAATCAACTGTACAGTGAGTGGGGACCATCACGATTTAGATCAAGTTTGTTGGAGTCGTGAAGGAAGACCTATAGCAGGATACCAGAGCAAATGTATGATTCATGGAATCCTCTTGGACGAGAATCATGTTAGACAAGGAGATGTTTCCCTTATAATTCCATTTGTGCAGGAGTCTGACAGTGGGAATTATACCTGCTTTGTGTTCAAGAAAGAGACTTATCGTACCAGGAACATCACACTAAGTGTAGAAGGTACTTTTTTTTTTCTTTTACAGTTGTTCTTTGTAAAACTGCTCTTTCAGCATAAGGTTGAATTCTATTATACTTCCATGACCTGAAGGTTGATGAGTAATGTAACATGTGCTTCCCTTGTTTTTAATTTTCTCTTACAGCCCAAAATGAAATGAAGAAACAAGAACACTCAAAGCCTACACCAAATAACAATGGCACAGTTACTACTGGTATGTGACCTTTGTTCTCCTACTGAAATTTCTGATCTAGTTTTGATTTGGCAGGCCTAAAAGCGGCCATGTTTTCCACATTGTCGCTGCTATCTTGCTATGTCTTTGGGTCTAGGAGATCTGAGTGTGTTTCATTTTAGTTTAAGAGAGTGTTTTTCAGAAGTGAATTATTTTAAAAATGTTTTATTAAAAATGTGTGTGTTTTAGACATTGGACAGACATGGACAAATTTGTTGGGACTCCGCCACTGAAAATGGAAGAACCTACAATTATCTTTGAAATAATTTGAAACTGAAAAAAGTCATTAGCACCCATCATTGCTTATTGCGTATTTAACAAAAATCTGACTTGACATTAGAGTTTTGATTCAAGCAAATATTTCAAATAAGAAAACAAATGAAAATGGCATGGACAAAAAAGAATGGAACCCTTAACCTAATATTTTGTTGCACAACCTTCAGACTGCAGTCGGCTGGCACCCTGCCCAGGGTTTGTTTCCTGCCTGGCGCCTTGTGTTGGCTGGGATTGGCTCCAGCAGACCCCCATGACCCTGTAGTTAGGATATAGCCGGTTAGATAATGGATGGATGGACAACCTTCAGAGTTCACAGTCACTGTTTGGCCCACTCATCCTGAGCAAACTGCTCCAGCTGTGTCAGGTCTGAAGAGGGTTGTCTTGGAGGCGTATTTCAGTATTTGTCCATAGATTTCTGAGAATTCAAATCTGGCTTCACAGAAGGTCACTTCAGAACAGTCCAATCTAGTTTTTCACCATTCTTGGGTGCTTCTCGCTGTGTGTTTTGGCCGATTATCCTGTTGGAGGATCCGTGACCTGTGACTGAGATGGAGCTTCTGACTCTGGGCAGGACGTTGCACCCCAGAATATCTTTAGATTTCGTTGTTTCTTTGTTGATCATCATTTCCTTGTAGATTCACATTAGAGTTACTCCTGTTCTCCAAGAGTAATGGACTTGTAAGCCCTCAATTTAATTGAAAAAGAGATTCATTCTCTCTGGCCGTGGTTTTTGGGTTCTGACTGGGGTTTGGCACAATACACACCTTTTATATATTCTTTAGCTTTAACGGTATCCATTCTACAGTGCCCCTTAAGTGACAGGTGGAAAAAATAGATTGGAGACCAAAACAAATCTAATGGCAGAAACAACATTTTATAGCAGAAAAAAAAAATTCCATCCATTGTCTGACTTGGGGGTGCTGATCTTCCGCTCCAATCTGCACCAGTGCAAATCTGACATCACAGCCTAATGATGCCAACAGGACCACATCATCCTGAAAAAGCAGAGATGTGATCCTGAGTTCACTGAACTGGACACTCACCACTCCTTGGCTGCACCTTGAAATTCTTTCTTTAAAAAGTATGACCAGAAATGACGACAAAGGGCAGCCTTGGTGGATCCCTACACCCATTTGGAATGAGTCTGACTTTCTGCCAGCAATGCAAACCAAGCTTTTGCTCTGGTTGTACAGGAACCCAATAGGCCACAATCAGCCTGAAGCACCTTCCCAACAGGCCATCCTTAGGGTTAGTGTTGTATGCCTTTTTCAATTCCACAAAACACATGTAAATTGGTTGGTCATACTCCTATGGACCCTCCAGATTCCATGTGTGGGTTGAAAGCTAGGCAAGTGCACTGCGACTCAAGTGAAATCCACAATGTTCCTCCTGAATCCAAGGTTTGACCAGCACATGGACCCTGCTTTACAAAACCCTGGCATAAGCCTTCCCAGGAGGCTGAGTAATTTGACCTCCTAAAGTTGGAACACATAGTCCTATTAATTCTTAAAAATGGGGCCACCATCCCAGGTTGCCAGTCCCAAGGCATTGCCCCCCAACCACCACACAAAGTTGGAAGAGGTGTGCCGGCCAAGATGATCCCAACAACATTCAGAGCCTTAAGGAACTCCAAGTGAATATCCTCCACCCGGGGCCTTGACACCAAGGAGTTTTTTTTCACCTACCTCAGCAACTTCAGCCCCAGTGATGGGCAAGTCCACCTCCAAGTCCTCAGAAGAAGGAATGTCAGGAAGATCAGCTTGTTGTCATGGGGGTCGCTTATTTATCTTTTATCAGAAGCAAATGCGTTTTAAAATTAAGTATTTAGGAAACAAAGGTCAGAATGAGTGTGGAAAGTATGATCTTCATTCCAGTTATCACCTCAGTGAAAAACACGGCCCATTTCTCGTTATTTTGTGATGCAAGTATGCATCTGTTGCTGTTTAGAATAATTTTAAATTTCCTCAGAGTTATTAAATAATTATAACAGTTTTATAAACCTATTGAATTTGGGTGAACCAGTTCATTTGATAGTGAGGTCTCTCAAATGGTTTCTGATTAACACGATCAGTTATTCCTCATTGTCTTTTTGTTAAAGCTGACACTCCATTTCAAAGAGTCTCAACTGTTTACACCCTAAATAGGGTAGGGTGCCTCAGGTATGAGCTGTCAGTAATTTGGGCTGGTGTTCTGCACGTCTGCAAACTCTGTTGTCTGCTGTCCTATAACACACACAACTGAGAACCGGCGTCCTCCATCAATGAACCTTAAGATCCATCAGTACAGACCTGGAATCTGATGCCTCACTTTCTGAGTGGTGGTCTCTGACAGCATTGACGTTGTGTGTACACCCTGGAATGCAACTTAATTTGTTTTACTAACATATTTTATCAGATTGTAAAATTGATGGTGTGTTTATATTAACTGTAGTGTATTGTTTAACCTCGGTGTCTCTTTATGCAGACTGGTTTGTTCATTTTACATTAAACCACATTGTGTAGTGTTGGCAGGGGTCGGTGTTTTTAATTTCATGTTTGCAAGTCTTTGTTACCAGAACCAAAACCTCCAAGTAATTGGCAGATACCTGAGTGGATGCTGATAGACATTTTATTACTTAATTACTTAATAACTGGAAGTGTTCACTTACTTATAAAAGAATGAACTGTGAAAGTAAAGTCAAGATGAGTACGCCTACTTTTTGCATTTTGTGAAAGAGAGTAATTTCACCCAACCTGAAATCCAAAAGCTCAGGCAGGTGCTTCCTGAAGCCTTGATTATGATTTAATGATTTCATAGTTTCTACATTTCACGCAAACATAAAAGTGTGCACACTTAAATTTCAATTCTGTTGTACACTACAGTTTTCAATCTGAAGTGAGTATCTTGTGATTGGCAACACAAATTTTAACTGCAACACAAGAGCTGCCGATTGGTAAGCAATCCACATGTGTATCACAAGAGACGGCTCAGCACATCTTATTAGATGGATGGCACCTCAGTCTTATTCCTTGTCTCTCTTTGAAGATAAATTTTATGTATTGAATCATCAGTTTTTTTTAGGCTTGTACTTACTGTTTTCATTGTCATTTTAGGCGTCATTTATAAACAGCATGTTTTAAAATGAATAATAAACCCTTTGAACCAGATGTAAAACAGTGGGAAATGATATTAACCTGTTACTTTTAATAGTAATTTATCTTTCTTAATCTCGCAGTTAATAAAATGTTTATTTATAGCCTGTTGATAGTAGGCTTCTAAAGGATATTTAAGGTGTTGCCCTGTTTTTTTCCCATATGTGGAAAAAACTGAAATCTTCTTACCAAGACTGACCATTTTTATTTATTTTCTTTTCCCTTCTATCTTTAGGTCCTAATCGAGAGCTTCCGAGTAATTATCTTAGGTGCATCATTTGCATCATTCATATTTACTGCATTACTGGTCTGGAGAGTTTTGATGAAGAATTGAAGAAGTGGATGAGTATACTAAAAGGTGTGCAAAGTTTGCAACAACTTCTTTAAGCTGCTCCCATTAGGGGTCAACACAGATGATCATCTGTTTCCATAACTTCCTGTCCTCGTCATCTCCCTCTGTCACACCCATCACCTGCATGTCCTCTCTCACCACATCCATAAACCTTCTCTTAGGCCTTCCTCCTCTCCTCTTACCTGGCAGCTGTATCCTTAGCATCCTTCTCCCAGTATACCCAGCATCTCTCCTCTGCACATTTCCAAACCAACACAATCTCGCCTCTCTGACTTTGTCTCCAAACCATCCAACCTGAGCTGACCCTCTAATGTCCTCATTTCTAATCCTGTCCATCCTCGTCACACCCAGTGCAAGTCTTAACATCTTTAACTCTGTCACCTCCAGCTCCGTCTCCTGTTTTTTGGTCAGTGCCACCGTCTCCAACTCCTATAACATAGCTGGTCTCAATACCGTCCTGTAGACCTTCCCTTTCACTCTTGCTGATACCCGTCTGTCACAAATCACTCCTGACACTCTTCTCCAGCCACTCCATCCTGCCTGCACTCTCTTCTTCACTTCTCTTCCACACTCCCTGTTCCTCTGTACTGTTGATCCCAAGTATTTAAACTCATCCACCTTCAACAACTCTATTCCCCTCATCTTCACCATTCCACTGACCTCCCTCTCATTCACACACTTGTATTCTGTTTGTTCCTACTGACCTTCATTCTTCTCCTTTCTATAGCAGATCTCTACCTCTCCAGGGTCTCCTCAACCTGCTCCCTACTCTCACTACAGATCACAATGTCATCAGCAAACATCACAGTCCACGGGGACTCCTGTCTAATCTCGTCTGTCAACCTGTCCATCACCATTGCAAATAAGAAAGGGCTCAGAGCCGATCCCTGATGTAATCCAACCTCTACCTTAAATGCATCTGTCACTCCTACTGCAGACCTCAATACTGTGTCACTTCCCTCGTACATATTCTGTACCACCCTTACCACTTCTCTGCCACTCCCAACTTCCTTATTCAATACCACAAGTCCTCTCTAGGCACCCTTTCATATGCTTTCTGTAAGTCCACAAAGACACAATGCAATATCTGACCTTCTCTCTACTTCTCCATCAACATGAGTAAACATCACATCTGTGGTGCTCTTTCCCGGCATGAAACTATCCTGCTGCTTGAAAATTATCACCTTCTTTCTTAACTGAGCTTCCACTACTCTTTCCCATGACTTCATGCTGTGTCTCATCAATTTTATCCCCCTGTAGTTACTGCAGTCCTGCACATCCTCCTTATTCTTAAAAATTTGCATCCTGTCACTGCCATCAATCCTGAGCACTTCCTTGCTTCCAAAGGTATGTCATCTTGACCAACGGCCTTTCCATCCTCTTCATAGCTACCCTTACTTCCTCCTTGCTAATCCATTGCACTTCCAGATCGCCACATCATCCAACTTTCTCCTTGCCGTCTTCCACCATTTGATCCTTCACTCTTCTTTCACTCTCTTCTTCTTCTTGATATCCAGTGTTACCCTACAGACCACCATCCTATGCTGCCTAGCTCCGCTTTCCCCTAACACCACTTTGCAGTCTCCAATCTCCTTCAGATTGACACTTCTGCACAGGACATAATCTACCTGTGTGTATCTTCTTCCACTCTTACACGTCACCCTGTGTTCATATATTCACCACAGCCGTGCCCATCTGTTTTGCAAAATCTACCATCATCTAACCTTCTGCATTCCTCTCTTTGACACTATACCTACCCATCACCTCTTCATCCCCTCTGTTCCCTTCACCAACATGTCCATTGAAATCCTTGAATGTCCATTGAAATCCTTACCAATCCGCACTCTCTCTCCCTTGGGTACACTGTCCACCACTTCATCCATCTCACTCCAGAAATCTTTCTCCTCCATTGCACACCCAGCTTGCGGGGCATATGCTGTAATATCATTCATCACCCATTCAGTTTCCAGCTTTATTATCCTCACACTGTCCAACATTCTTTTCACCTCCAAAACACTCTTGACATACTGTTCCTTCAGGATAACCCATCCACACCATGGTAGGACAATTTGAACCCACCTCTGGTCTCCCTGGTCTTCCTCTCCTTCCATCTGGTCTATCAACCTTCCTTCTCTCCATCATATTGGCTAACTCTCTCCCTTACTACTCATACTGCCAAGATTCACAGCTCCTATTTCCACTTCCATTCTCTTAACCTTCCTCTTCTTCCCGCTGTCTCTGGACACGCCTTCACCCTGTCCGCATACTTATATGCCAAAATTTTACACTGGATGCACGTAACCTGAGATAACCTTCCCCATTTATCCGTGCTTCTCTCCGTGTTACTACTTTGTTTGCACATTACACTTGTCGTTTCTCGTATTGATCCTTCATATTACATTGCTGTGTCGTCTTTCTTAAAATACAGGACTTTGGCTTTGTTCATGTATGCTTTTATAGGCACATTTCTGGCATAGCTCACACAAAAGGAGGGTTTGTTGGGACTTTCTTCTGTGCTTTTAGTATTAAGTTCAGTAAAACATGCAACTGCTGCCATAGACAGTAGATGCACATGTCTGATATGCTACTTTTCAGTAAATCTCTGAATCCTGCAGAACTCCAATGTGAAAACAGCAGTTATTTTGTACCCAGTTTATATTTTGGTGGGTGCCATTTATCTGAATGGTTAGCACCTTTCTAAGAGTTAAATTGTTCACATCTTCTTGTTGCTGTTAATATTAATACATTTGACTCTCCATGATCCTAAATATGATACAAAGATGGACTGAGACTGAATGGAGAAGATTACTTTAAATATATTTCACTGAAATACTGTGTAGATTTAATCTGTATGCTGCATGTAATCTCGCTAACTAGTAAATGTACACTGACTTACAGAATGGATGAATAATGACATCCCCAGGCCTCCTAACCACCAAGAACACATGGCAACTACCCTGATGTGGTACAGAGTACTATTTTGTGGAAATTTTGACATGAATAGTTTGGTAGAGCCATATGAGAATTTTTGTTTGTATACAGACTTTGCTAACATTAACATTTACTTGCCTAACTAGTCATGCCTGTCCCTCTTTTGCTAGTAACTAGCAAGACATGGAAGTCGTACACAAACTCAGTCAGACAGTGGGATGATGGTGCCTGGTGTGTCTTGATTAGCATCAAATCATCATGGTACCCCACTGACCACGCCATCGTCTGGCTTAATACCGCCATAGAGATTTAAATGCTAAATAAAGTGAGAGTTTCACAACTACCAATTGCTCCAGATGACCAACTGGCTATGATCTGATAAAAATGAGTTTTTGCAGTTTAAGTTTAGAATAAAATTCCTTTGAGGTGAACAAGCGGTAGTAACATGGACAAAACACACAGACAACACATGGCACAACTTTACCTGCATGATGCATGTACAGTAGCCGTGTCCACTATTGTACTGCCAGGTGTTTGCTGGTCAGTGTGAGGCCAGGAAACCATTAAAAAGGATTTTTGTTCTAACAGCAGCGTCAGACTGCTGGCTTCTTTTCCATAAAGGTCAAGGAGCACATGTAGGCCTCTTTGGCATCTTTTTCAAATGTAGCACGGTCCTCCTCAGAGGTGGGTGAAAATCAAAATGCTGTGAACAATACATTCCTGATACTGATCCTGAGGCATTCCTTGGCCAGCCAAGAGACATAGTCCCTCCAGCATGTCCTGGATCTTCCCCGGGGTCTCCTCCCAGTTAGACGTGCCTGGAACTCCTCACCAGGGAGACGTCCAGAAGGCATCCTGATCAGATGCCCGAACCACCTCATCTGACTCCTCTCGATGTGGAGGAGCAGCGGATCTACTCTGAGCTCCTCCCGGATGACTGAGCTGCTCATTCAATCTTTAAGGGAAAGTCCAGACACCCTGTGGAGGAAACTCATTTCAGCCGCTTGTATACGCGATCTTGTTCTTTCGGTCACTACCCATAGCTCATGACCATAGGTGAGGGTAGGAACATGGATCAACTGGTAAACTGAGAGCTGATACTGATCTGCTTTCTTTTTATTTGCCCAATTTGCTGTGGCTAACTCTTTAAGGAAGCAAATGTTACTGGACCTTTCATATCTGTTTGCTGGCATATGGTGTGTCACCTGAGTCAAATGGGAAAAGCCTAAACTGGAAGTCAGTCATTGTCCAACCTGCTATAACCTAACACAGGGTCACGGGGGTCTGCTGTAGGCAATCTCAGCCAACACAGGGCACAAGGCAGGAACAAATCCAGGGCAGGGTGCCAGCCAACCGCAGGACAGACGCACACACTGGTGACATCAACAGAGGCTCACTGAATTAACAAGCCAAATAAGAAGGCAGGGTCAGCTATGGGATGCAGCAGTGGAGGAGAGAATAAACAACAACAACAACATTTATTTCTATAGCACATTTTCATACAAACAGTAGCTCAAAGTGCTTTACATAATAAAGAATAGAAAAATAAAAGACACAATAAGAAAACAAAATAGATCAACATTAATTAACATCGAAGAAGAGTAAGGTTCAATGGCCAGGGGGGACAGAAAAAACAAAAAAAACTCCAGACGGCTGGAGAAAAAATAAAATAAAGACAATAATGAAGGCATTAGGAACAATTCTGCAGATTTTCTGTCTCTCAGTCACACCAGTGAGGCCTTTCAGACAGCAGAAATGTGTCAGGAAACGTTACTGAAGCTCCTTTACATCTACAGCAATACATGTTTCTACTTGTCTTGTCAGTCAGTCAGTCATTTTCCAGCCTGCAATATCCTAACACAAGGTCACAGGGGTTTGCTGGAGTCAATCCCAGCCAATGCAGGAACAAATCCTGGGCAGGGTGCCAATCCACCGCAGGGCACACACACAGCCACGCACAAAGCACACACTGGGGACAATTTCAGATCACCGATGCACCTAACCTGCATGTCTTTGGACTGTCGGAGGAAACCGGAGCACCCGGAGGAAACGCACGCAGACACGGGGAGAACATGCAAACTCCATGCAGGGAGTACCCAGAAAGCGAACCTGTGTCTCCTTACTGCGAGGCTACCACTGCACCACCGTGCTGCCAAAATGCAAATTTGTGATTTAAAAAAAAAAAAAAAAGATTAAGAAAAGACCTTCATGCTAAACTGAACAATTCATGTTGTTAAGTTACCTAAAGAAGGGTATAGAGGACACTGCAGGGCCAACTGGTCCCTCACCTGGCATAAAGACAATTTCACAAATTGCTTTTAAAGACATCATTTTAATAATAAGTTCTATTACTGGGGTTTGAGGGGCTCATTTATTTTCGTAGCAGCCGGTGAGGCTGTGCCTGCCTGCCCTTAATGTGTCAGGGTTTACATGCAGGTTTGTATCCGGCATTGGACTCCTCTCATTTGGAGCTCTTTTGATTGCATGGCGCTCTTTTAGTCACTTACAGCAGGGTTTCTTAAGCTGGGTTTTGGGGTCTTAGGTTGTTTGGTCCTGAGTTACCGTTATATTAAATGAAAATGGATCAGGAATGCTTTGTGAAGTGGGCCGAGGTGGGTTGCTACAGGTGGGTTAAGCATTCGACTTGCTCTGATGATTGTCCTCAATTTACCCGCCTGACTCTGACAATTATCTTGAATTCTCCAAGGGGGATAATTTCATCCAGTCTCTGTGCCCCCGACTGATGATTGCCCAGGCATTCAACAGTGGGTCTCAAAAACATTAAAAAGGGCAGGATTGGGTCATACCCAAAAAAAACAAAATTTCAAGAAACCCTGAATTGCAGCATGGAAGTCAGGTCAGTTAATGGTGCATAGCAATACACGGCAGTTCATTGTAATGTGTGGTAGTCTGCTTGCCTCTGATTTTTGCACATGCTGAATGACGATTGATTTGTTTGTTTTTAGGGTCTCAGAAGCTCAAAGGCATTAATTCAAACGGGGGATTTTTTTACTTGAAAGACTACTGCAGTTTCACATCAAGCACATTGGTGTTCACGCTTTCCTTCCGTTGTGCCAAATCCTGGAAGTCATCGTCCGAACTAATGTTCTGTTTTTGTTGAAGGAGTACCTTGGAGTTTAAGGACAGTCTGTTACTGATAAGACCATGAGTGATCACTGTAAGCAATAAAGCGGAGAACATGTTTCCAAAAGGCAGCAAAAAGTCACCAGCCATGGCCTAACTCTTGTTTGATATAAACTAAGCAGTTTGGGGTGGATTTATGACGTGGCTAAGAGAAGGTGGGGTTGGTTTCAGGCTGTTTGCACACTGTGTTAATTGGGTTTTCAGGACTTTAATTTTAAAGTTCTAGATCAGCATTAATATAAGGACCTCCTTTTGTTAAATTAAAATATTGTGGCTTATTTTTCTTCCACAAAAGTGACCACATCCATGGAGAAAAAGGGAAAAGCTTTTATTTTGTAAATATTGTGTATAGTATATTTATGTATTTTCGTTTTTCCTTGGGATGTTCAGGGCCACACTATTACTGTATATTTTGTTACAATAAATTTCAAATGTTTCCTGTGTAACAAGTGTTTAGAATTTTTTGTGTTACTTTGCCAATATAATGTGGAAAATGTTGTTTCAGGGAATTGTGGGCAGGCTTCTTATACCTCCTGTCTGGTCCGTTTCATTGATGGTCCTGTCACAGGACAGCGATTTCCAGTTATAGACCTCATTTACATAATCTTAGCAAGTCGGGTGCCAGTGAATCAGTCCAACCGATCTGCAGCTTGTTCTAACAAACCAATCACGTCTGATCTTTGTTTTAAGTCATAGGGATCGGCATCCGTGTGCATATGAGAACTGACAGCCAATGAGTGATCAGCCTGAAGTACAATGTATATAATGAGGTGATAAGGTGTTTAAAACCTGACCAACAGAAAAGAGGCTCGTCTGTCTAATGTCTTGTGTTTTACCTAAAATTGAAAAAAGAAAGAAATAAAAGTGCCAAGATTGTGGTCGAACTTGCCATATCTATAAAGCCTTCGCACAGACACCAGTTCTGTCAAGCAAACACATTATTGGCTGTCAGAAAAAGGGGGTGAGCGTGTGCTGCTTTGGAATCTCTGCTGGAAAGTTACCACAAAGTCATCTAATTTGACAGGCCCTACAATGTCTAGTTGTGTAAATTGAATTATTTAAGTAATAAGATCAGTTTGATATCCACTCTGACAAGAAGTCCTGTAACATGAGGTCCTCTTAATGCTGATTTTTAGTAAGTACCTTTCACCATTGTTGGGACAGTCAAAATGTATCTTCACGGATGAATTTGGATAATTGAGATGTAAAGACGATAGGCTTAATGTAATTATTTTGGGGATTTCTGCTGTGAGAGCAAACAAAAGGCAGGATGAGGAGGGTTTAGGTCCTGGAGGATTCCCTGTTTCATTCCGATGCTAGAAAAACTGAAGTTAAATTGCACAAATGTGCAGGACAAGATCAGTGTTCTGCTGCTATGTAATAATAACAATATTTAATTACATTTATATAGTGCTTTTCTAATTATCATGCTTTACATAGACAGTGTGGAGCCTTTTCAACCACCACCGATGTACAGCGTCCACTTGGATGGTGTGATGGCAGCCATTCTTGTGCCAGTACGCTCTCGACACACAAGTGATAAGGTGCTGAAGGGGTCAGAGAAATAGCCAATAAAGACCAGGAGAACATTACTGGGCCATGATGGGCAGATTATCCAGCAATTCGGTTGACACCCTACTCATTTCAAAAGATGTCCAGGGCTCTCTTATGACCACTGTGTTCAGAGCTCAGTTTTACATCTCAAACTGAGAGGCGACACCAAATTTTATAGCACAGTGTCCCCATCACTGCACTGGAGTCCACATTTCTCATCCAGTGGCAACCCAACCTTTCCTAGATGGTCTTTCCAAGGACTGGCTGGGCCCAAACATGCTTAGCTGCAGGTGGATGACCTGTCCTGAAGTGAAGGTGCTATGGCTGCTAAAGAGCTCCATATCCCTGTGCGGGTGATCCAGTGAAGAACTCCAACTTCTAGAGGTGACTTTGTTTAAGTTTCAGTTTGGGCAGAGAGGGCAGGTTTTCTTGGCCACCAAAAGTGACCTTCCTTGTTTCTCTTCCTCCAATCTAGGGAAACAGATGGGGAAAAAAAATGTTAGTGGCGGTGTCACATTCAAAACCTTCTCCATATTAACCTGATGTAGACCTGTGAAGCACCCCCTCTACTCTTGCGTGTTTGACACTGCATGCTCGGGCATTAATATTACAGATTATGACAACGAAACCATTTCAGGTCAACATAAGAATTGTAACAAATAAAACTTGAATTTTTAATAAAAACATTTTTGCGTTCTGCATGTGACTGACTGTCCTCTGACTCTTTGGGTTATCAAGAGGTTTTGATGAGCCTTTGCTGTGGCCATTTTCAGTCACTGTTTGGATTTCTGACTTTGCACACTGGACTGGGTTCACCTCTGGTTGTGGGCAGTGATTTTTCTTCTGTAAGAGATGGCATACTGGGACTGGAATCCTGGTCAGAACAGAACTGGGATCCGTATCCGGCAGGGACACCAATTTTGTGAAAGGAAAGGGGGAGACGATTTATTCAGGACATTATCTCCCCTAACACCCTAGGTGGCAGCCCACCTAGGCTTCAGTTCCGCTACAGAATCCCAAAGGGAATATTTGGAACTGCAGTTCTTTTGACCAGCCCTTTTGGGTCCCGTGGGTGCCATCAGGGAGTGCTGAGGGGATTTACGACCCGTACATTGTCAGGCGCAAGACATACCGGGAAGTACTTCTGAGCCACAGTATCGGGACACCAGAAATGCTCCTGGGTTTTATATAAAAGGAACAACCTCCTTCATCCATAAAAGGAACAACCTCCTTCATCCAGGGGAGCCAGAGTTGGGAGGAGGAAGACGAAGCTTGCTGGAGGAACAGAGAAGAGACAACAGTATTGCAGAGAGAGAATTAAAGTTGTGGTTGTGGTGTTTCACATAATTAAAACCCTTTGTTCACTTTGAAACTTCTGTCTGAGCCTTTGTGTCTGGGGTTTGGGGAGCTGCGGCACCTTCAGTTCACATTACTTGGGCTGCGCTGGACTCCTTGGTTGTGTTGGGCTGTAGCGGTGAAGCACGCGCCACTGAGTTCTGAGGTGTTTTTTGGTCCTCTGGCATATGAGATTTTTCTTTTGATATTGGAAGTCCTTTTACTGCCTTAGTCACTATCCATCCATCCATCTACCATCCCAAAGCTGATGTCACATTACATGACTTCTAGTTGGAGGGGATGTTGCCTTGGTGACTGCAGTTGCTGATCTTGTCACCTGGGTATGTCAATTTACATGACTAGAAACTGCAGGGCATGTTGAAGGATGTGACTGCATGATGACGATCCAATGCAGTTTCACATTTAAGTATCGCTCATGCGCCCCTTTTCCTGACAGTGAATTACGTGATGGAGCTGGTGCTTGTGTGAAGGGTTTACAGGTATGGTGAGTTCAGTGGCAGTCTTGGCCTTTCATTTTTTTGTGTTTTTCCATTCCGTCCATGGGGCATAAAACCGGAGACATCATATGCAGAAGTATGTCTTTTGTTTGTGAGGTCTAAGATACGTGTGTTCCTTATTCCTTGTCAATGCATTCTATGTGTTGCCCTGAAGAGCACTCATTGGTTGTCGGCTCTCATACACTAAATACCAAATCAAACCTGTCTGAGGGGTGAGTCACTGGGGATGTCAGACTACAGAACTCTTTCAGATCATGTAAATGGAAGCCATGGCTAAAAATCACTGGAAAAGTCATTTAATGTGATAAAAAGGCCCTTAGACAACCCAACAGCCCACATTTACATAATCTGAGCAAGTTGGAGGCCATTGGTGGAACGCTCTCATGAATGCCTGTTGTCTAGTCAAGGGGTGAGCAACGTCGGTCCTGGAGCTGCTGTAGCTGCAGGTTTTTGTTCCAATGCAGTTTCATAATGAGAAGTCAATTGTTGCTGTTGAAGCACTTATTACTCAAGCAGTTCCTGGCCTTCACCAGATATTCTGCTTGGAGTTTGGCCCAAAGAGTTCAGCTTTTGTCTTGTCACACCAGAGAGATGTTCTCCTCAGGCTCTCAAAGACCTTTAAACTGTCTCATACTTTTAACTCAAGAGTGGCTTCCATCTCGCCACTCAACCATAAATGCCTGATTGATGGAGTTCTACTGAGATGATCATCATTCCAACAGGTTTGCCAGTCTCAGCAGAAGCTCTGTTCGAATGACCATTGGGTTCTTGGTCATCTCCCTGACTAAAGTCCCTGATTGTCTGGTAACTCAGTTTGTTTGGATGCCCAGATTTAGGAAGAGTCCTGGTGGCTCCAAATATCTTCCATTTCACTCTTTTTGAAGCCGTTGTGCTCATGGGAGCAGTCAGAGCTTTTCAAATGGTTGCCTTGCCCTGATCTTTATCTCACCACAATTTGAACATGGAAGTCCACAGAGAGTTCCTTGGACTTGGTGTGCAGTGTGAGTTGTGGGACCTTCTATCTAAGGATCTACCTTCCTCAGTGATGTGCAGTCAATTCAATTGACCACAGGTGGACTCCCATCAAGTTCTACAAACATCTCAAGGAGGGTTAAAATAAACAGAATGGACCTAAGCACTCACAGCAAAGGGTCTGAACACTTCTAGGAAGGAGAGATTTCAGTTTTTGATTTCTAACAAATTTGCAAACTTTTTGAAAGCAACACATGCTGTCATTATGGGTTATCGAGTGTCGACTGATCTCATGGATTGATTTCTCCATTTCAAAGTAAATCTACAACACAATAAAGTGTGCAGAAAGTGAAGAAGGGGTCTGAAGATGCCCTCAATCCACTGTAACTTTTTAGAAACTGACACAACACTAAGCCCACTGTCATGGTGTCCAGTACATCTCATGCCATTCAATAGTTTTATTCTATTGTAATTAATATGCTTTTTGGTCTTTTTTCACCTCACACTTATGCACATCTGTAATTTTTTAGGAATCTAAAATAAATTTTTGATTATCTTGCCTCTTTACATATCAATATTTTTCCCTGATTATAATGCTTAAGTGATTTTTTGCGTAATAGAAAAATATGGAATTTATGTGCATACAGTATATTGACTTTATAAACACAGTTATAAAACAAGTACGCTTGACAATCTGACTGTCTGCCCAACATTGCAATAAAACCACAGCCACCCAACATTTTTATATTACATCACAGTACATGGTGTGACTCTAAGCACTGTAGTGACCACATGGGGGTACCACGGAGCACGTTATTGGAATAAAATAAAAGATATTTATTTCTGCAAAGCACCTCGTCACAATCACCTCCCCAAACAGAAGCCACAATTACACAAAATCAAACAGTTCTTCTTCCTTTCATCTTCTGCTGAGTGTTGCCCGCTGCCACCCAACTCAGACTCCTTGATGTGACGCAGCAGACTCCCCTTTAAACCGGACCTGGGGATGCTTCTGGTGGGATGTCTTTGGGTCTTTAAGGAAAACGCTTCTGGGCCATAAAGAAAGTAGGGAGGTCCTCTTCCAACAGTGTCCTCTGTCAGTTCCCGGGGACCCCAACAGGATTGCACTTCTGGACACCAACTCCCAAGCTCTTCTGCAGGTGTCTCGACTGGGTTGCTATATGAGGACCACTGGCACCTGGAATATGGGGGACGGGACAACTCTCAATTCTTGGCTTCTATTAATCTGTCGGCTATATCATACTAGCTGGGTGTCCTGCCGGCCAACTTGTCTGACAATTTGCTGTGGCCTCCTATCTGGGTAATAAATCTTCTTCCTTCCCAGCCGGAATGCCTGCTCTCTTCCTATTATATATATGAATGCACGCTAAAGACAGAGCAGCTGCTGCCTTGCTGCGTGATCTGCATGTCGCGCTGCGTGATGATCATTTAAAAGCCTCTACTGCAGCTGTCCTTTTCTCTCACTTCCTTGTCTCGTGGGACATTAAAGTGTCTCCAAGAAATTGTTTGTAAGTGGGGAATGACATGCAAGTAGTCTCGCGTGACTTTCAAAGTGTCTCTCTGAGATGATCACTTCTCGACCCAAACTTTTTTTATATAATAGATATACACTCACCTAAAGGATTATTAGGAACACCTGTTCAATTTCTCATGAATGCAATTATCTAATCAACCAATCACATGGCAGTTGCTTCAATGCATTTAGGGGTGTGGTCCTGGTCAAGACAATCTCCTGAACTCCAAACTGAATGTCACAATGGCAAAGAAAGGTGATTTAAGCAATTCTGAGCGTGGCATGGTTGTTGGTGCCAGATGGGCCGGTCGGAGTATTTCACAATCTGCTCAGTTACTGGGATTTTCACGCACAACCATTTCTAGGGTTTACAAAGAATGGTGTGAAAAGGGAAAAACATCCAGTATGCGGCAGTCCTGTGGGCGAAAATGCCTTGTTGATGCTAGAGGTCAGAGGAGAATGGGCCGACTGATTCAAGCTGATAGAAGAGCAACTTTGACTGAAATAACCACTCGTTACAACCGAGGTACGCAGCAAAGCATTTGTGAAGCCACAACACGCACAACCTTGAGGCGGATGGGCTACAACAGCAGAAGACCCCACCGGGTACCACTCATCTCCACTACAAATAGGAAAAAGAGGCTACAATTTGCACGAGCTCACCAAAATTGGACAGTTGAAGACTGTCTGCCTGGTCTGATGAGTCTCGATTTCTGTTGAGACGTTCAAATGGTAGTCAGAATTTGGTGTAAACAGAATGAGAACATGGATCCATCATGCCTTGTTACCACTGTGCAGGCTGGTGGTGGTGGTGTAATGGTGTGGGGGATGTTTTCTTGGCACACTTTAGGCCCCTTAGTGCCAATTGGGCATCGTTTAAATGCCACGGGCTACCTGAGCATTGTTTCTGACCATGTCCATCCTCTGATGGCTACTTCCAGCAGGATAATGCACCATGTCACAAAGCTCAAATCATTTCAAATTGGTTTCTTGAACATGACAATGAGTTCACTGTACTAAAATGGCCCCCACAGTCACCAGATCTCAACCCAATAGAGCATCTTTGGGATGTGGTGGAACGGGAGCTTCGTGCCCTGGATGTGCATCTCACAAATCTCCATCAACTGCAAGATGCTATCCTATCAATATGGGCCAACATTTGTAAAGAATGCTTTCAGCACCTTGTTGAATCAATGCCACGTAGAATTAAGGCAGTTCTGAAGGCGAAAGGGGGTCAAACACCGGATTAGTATGGTGTTCCTTTAGGTGAGTGTATATATATATATATATATATATATATATATATATATATATATATATATACTAGGGGGCTCATCTCTGCCGCTCGCATTGTGAAGGGGTGGTGGAGGGGGGTGCCAAATGCACACTTTGGAGATGCGGACGGATCAGCTGCTGTCTTTCTGCTCCTGCTGCTGAGCTCCATGTTCTGCTTGTCATGCTACGTGTCGATCATTTCAAAGCCTGTACAGCAGCTGTCCTTTGGTCTCACTGCTTTGTCTTGCGGGATGTTAAAGTGTCTCTTGAGGGACGTCCAAGCATAGATTACAGTAATCCCTCCTCGATCGCGGGGGTTGCGTTCCAGATCCCCCCACGATAGATGAAAATCCGCGAAGTAGAAACCATATGTTTGTATGGTTATTTTTATATATTTTAAGCCCTTATAAACTCGCCCACACTGTTAACATTATTAGAGCCCTCTAGACATGAAATAACACCCTTTAGTCAAAAGTTTAAACTGTGCTCCATGACAAGAGAGAGATTACAGTTCTTTCTCACAATTAAAAGAATGCAAACGTATGTTCTCTTCAAACGAGCACCATCAGGAGCTGAGAATGTCAGAGAGATAGAGAGAGCGTAACAGAAAAACAAAAAATCAAAAAATCAATACGTGCTGTTGGGCTTTTAAGTATGAGCACCGCGATAAAGCAGCCGCAAAGAAGGGAGCAATTTGAAGGTTGTCTTTCAGCATTTTTTAAGAGTAGCCTCCGTATCTTCTAGGCAAGCAGCCCCTCTGCTCACACCCCCTCCGTCAGGCACAGAGAATGTCAGAGAAAAGACCGAGAAAAGCAAACAATCCACTCAGGGGAAGCACATCGTATATCATTGAGGAGTTTTAGTTAATATGTAATACGTGCTCTGATTGGGTAGCTTCTAAGCCATCCGCCAATAGCGTCCCTTGTATGAAATCAACTAGGCAAACAAACTGAGGAAGCATGTACTTTAAATTAAAAGACCCATTGTCCGCAGAAATCCGCGAACCAGCGAAAAATCTGTGATGTATATTTAGATATGCTTACATTTAAAATGGATGGATGGAGTGAAGCCGCGAAAGTCGAAGCGCGATATAGCGAGGGATTACTGTATTAATACAAGATTATTATTGTTCTCTCGTGCATCCTTTTTTGACTTCCTTTCTTTCCAACGGTTCCGTGTCTCTTTTAGACATGCTGCTTTCTGCTTCGCTTTGTAGTTCACACCTTCTAAAACATATAACATTTTTAAGAGATGAGAGCACATGAAGTGTGTCTGTCAAAAGCATTCCAGCAACTGCGAGGTTAGATGTCCGTGAACTTCTTTTAAATTGGTTGCAAGAAGTGCGTGACATGCAAAAGTATACAGTATACTGTATATATCATACACTCTTCAGTCAGTTGAAACAAGTGCACACAGCCAATTAAGCAACCAGGGTGATGTCCTGGAATGATGCCTGGCACCTTATTAGTACCTCAGACCTGGTGTGAACAGAGGAAACGAAACGCCTTACCTACTTCTTACAGCAGATCATCCAAGCTAACTGCAAACATTAAGCAGGGCGTGAACAAAGGCCTGAAGCAATTCTGTGTGGAATGCCACTTCCTCCAAACTATGAGTACAGCACCTCCACGTGTTAAGGAGAACAGTCATCTAGGCTGAGTGAGTTTGGTGGTATATTTCTCAGC
Organism: Polypterus senegalus; assembly: GCF_016835505.1. Taxonomy (NCBI): domain Eukaryota; kingdom Metazoa; phylum Chordata; class Cladistia; order Polypteriformes; family Polypteridae; genus Polypterus; species Polypterus senegalus. Next base: position 191,306,336 of record NC_053159.1, read on the forward strand.
CGGAAGACTGTTTTGGCTGATGGGCAGAGGGAGATCCTCCTGGACCCAGATGTTCCCCCAGTATGTTGGGCGTCAGCATTCCTCTGGTATGGCCCCCATTTGGACAAGATAACAACCAAAAAAAAAAAAGAGAAAATAACTCAAAATATACAGTGTGACAGATAAGGAGCGCTGTTGTCCCCTTGAACCTTCAGACCAGACTCCAGATAAAAGTCCAATAATAATTTTTATTCGGACCAAAATGTGCACAAAGCACCCTCCACTCCACTTACTCATACAATAAACAATAATAAATCAATAATCAATACAATCCTCCACTCCCAGACGCGTTGTCCCTCTGCCACTCGACTCAGCTCAACCCTGGGATCTCCCACAGTCCTTTCTATAGTCCTTGACCCGGAACTGTTTCTGATCCCTCAGGTCAGGTGAAAACTCCTTTTCTTCATCCCGGAAGTACGTCATTTCCTCTGTTGCTGTGAGTAAGACGTACTTCCGGGTTATAGGGCAAATAGCAGTCCCTGGGCCTCACTGCAGCAACCCCTGACGGCCCCCATGGTATCCAGCAGGGCTGTGCATTAGAACTCCAATGTCCATGATGCCCTGCTGGAATTCTCCATGTTGCACAGAGGGCTCCATCTGGCGGCCTGGGGGTATTGGCCGGGATGAATGGCCGGCCATATTCAACAACAGCCATGTGAAAAAGTAAGTGTGACCCTGTGGAAATTCCTAACTTCTTCAACATATTTGGACAGGTAAATAGCAGACCTTCATGCAAACAATGCCTACAGATTAGGGTGATAGACTTAAACAAAACACAAGGAAAATGTGCCTTTTCATCATTTATTCAACACTAATATCAATAGATGTGATGGTCTACTGGGGAAAAAGTGAATCCACCCTTGCCCTCAGAAGTTGGCATTACCTCCTTTAGCAGCAATGACTTCCAATGGTGTTTGCGGTTTTGCAACTGCCCACCAGTCTCTGATACTGATTCAATGACATTTTTGACCAGTCTTCCTTGAAAACTCCTTCACTTGCAAGATGTTTGTGTGTTTTCTTGCATGTCCTGCCAGTTTCAGGATTTCAATGGGTTTAAATCTGGACTTTAACTAGGCCAGTCCATGACCCTCCATTTTGTTCTCTTTGAGCCTTTTGAGGGGATTTGGTGATGCTAAACTTACTCTACTAGTGTGTGGGTGTGTGTGCTTGCATTCACCCTGTGATGAGCTTGCTGGGACTGGCGTGACCCTGAGTGAACGGATGGATGGAATAATTAAACATGTATAAAAAAGATTTTTCAAAGTTCCGTAAAAGTTTTGAAGAATCAGCATTCTTAACTTACTGCTAGTTTTACATGTATTACAGATGCTTATTGTGTGGCAATTAGTTACGTGGAGACTGAAAATGGAAGGACAGGAATTGAGAGTTGGTACTTTTGACAGACACAGGACTTCTCCCAGTATGTGGATTGTAACACCCGGGGAAACAGGACTATCGACCTACTGTATGCCAACGTTAAAGACGCATACAGCGCCACCCCGCTGCCTGCGCTTGGGAAAGCAGATCATAACCTGGTTCTGCTTCAGCCTCAATACAAACCAAGAGTGAAGACGCTACCTACAACCACACGCTCATTCAGGAAGTGGTCCCCTGAGGCAGAGCAGGCTCTGAGAGACTGGAACTACCGACTGGGATATCCTGAGGGGTCACATAGTGAGAACATTGAGGAGGTTGTTGACTGCACTACTGATTACATCAACTTCTGTATGGACATTGTAGTTCAAGTAAGAACAGTACGCTGCTATGCTAACAGCAAGCCATGGATTACAAGTGACATCAAGGGCCTTTTGAACCAGAAGAAAAGGGCTTTTAAAGGTGGTGATAAGCATGAGCTCAAGTGCGTGCAGAAGGAACTCCGAGTCCAGCTCAGGGCGGCGAAAGAGCAGTACAAGAGAAACCTGGAGCAGAAGTTGCAGAACAACAGTATGAAGGAAGTGTGGGATGGGATGAAGATTATCACTGGCTGCAGCTCGAAGCGGGGTACCATCATTGAGAGAGACGTGGAGAGAGCAAACCAAATGAACAACTTCTTTAACAGGTTTGACCACCATGACTCACTCTCACCTCGGGGTACTGCACCCTCCACCCATCCTTCTGCTGATACCAGCATAGCAGAGACATCCCCACCTACAATTACAGCAGCCCAGGTAAGCAGAGAGCTGAGGAGACTTTGTGCCATGAAAGCAGCGGGTCCAGATGGAGTATCGCCATGAACTGGGGAGTCCTCTACATCGCATCTTCAACCTGAGCCTGGAACAGGGGAGAGTCCTGAGGCTTTGGAAAACATCTTGTATCACCCCAGTCCTAAATATCTGTTCTCAACGCCTGATTAAACACATGAGGTGAATGTCTGAACCCTTGTGGCATTCTGGTGTAGGTATACTGCCTCCCTTTGTACGTAAAGGCAAACAGAGGCTGACAAGCCTCCACCAATGGAATACTAAAAAGGCTGAACACAAATCAATGACAGTGAAGTATTCTGCTTCTTCAGGTACATTAATCAAGAGTGTATGTGGTTTGAGGACCTCGGCAGGCCAATCCTCAGTTATGGCATTCACGGCCCTTAAATCATGAACAAGCCTCCATTTTGATTTATCTGCTTTTAGGACTGGTAAGAGGGGGGTGTTACAAACACTCCTTGTCTCTTTTAACACAGTAGTCCAGCAGTTGTTCCCTGAATGCCTTCCTCTGCTTCTGGCTTGAGTGGGTACTGCAGCCTCCAAGGTGGGCAGTGTCCAGGCTTGACTTTCTGACTTAACTAATTCTACATCAGTGTCACGGCGCGCCATAGCTCGGCTGGGACTGCACGTTCCATTTCCTGCTTAAGTTCAGCTTGTGTGGTGTCAAGTTTCAATGCCTGTCTACAGGCAGTCAGCACCATGACTTTGCGAATCCCCTTTTAGGCAAGCTGGGCGTGAGATTTTTAAGTAATCATTTTCTCTGGAACGCTGGAGTAAAGGATTTGCCATCTCCTCCCAGTCTACCTCTTCTGCTCTTTTTACCATGGGACTCAAATCTTTACTTTCAAAACCTTCTGCTACAAGTAGTGTCACATGTGGAACTGCGTCGGGAACCCAAAACCATTTGTATGGGAACTGATTGTGTTCTACTCGTGTTTGCCAATTATAAAATATCGGGAGTAGAGCGAGATGGGCATGGAGCCGGCCTCGGAGAGCCATTTTTTTTTAGTATCATAAATCATAGTGCAGTGATACCCTAGCCTGAGTTTTCTGGCCTGCGGCAGTCGGGATGACACAAATTGTCCCCACTTTTCCCATAACTGGTTTATTGATCGAGTGAATGAGTCTGAAGCTGAAGGGATGTCACCAAGCACAACAGTAACAGTGGCTACAGACATTTGAACAGTCATCTGGGGTGGAAAGCAACCTTGCGTCTAAATGCACTCCAGCCGGGGGAACAAAATCGTGAGGTTCATTTTGCACAGTGCATCCCTTCCCAAAAGATTTATTGGCAATTGATCTGAGACAAGTATCGGAATTTTTGCTACTTTGCCCTGCAAGCAAAGCTGTACTGGAGTCATTAGCAGAATAAGATGATCTTGTCCCGAGAATCCTACCGTCTTAACATGTTTTCCAGACAAGGGAAGATGTGTCGTGTCTTTCCTTTGGACACAGGTGTACGTGGCTCTGGTGTCTATCATTGCTGAAATGGATTTACCTTCTACTTCTACATTAGTAATTGGTTCACCATCAGCAACCCCAGATAGAATTGGGTACTGTTCTTTCCAAGTAGGATCTCTGGGCCTCCCTAAAAGTCTTGAACGAACCCCATCCAAGGATTGGTGAGTTCTGACAAAGCCTGTTGGTGACCCCCATTAAACTGGCTTTGAGCTTGGGATCCATTATAATTCATCTAGTTCTGGAGCTGGGGAGCATTGTAATTTGTCTGGTTTTGAGCCGGGGCACATTAAACTGGAAATTTGGAATGTTCTGGGCTGGCTGACAGCTGTCTTGTTGCCATGATATAACTTGGCAGTTGCTTTTGATATGACCTGGTTGGCCACATCCCCAGCACATTCCGGGGGTCCCACTAGTGTTCTAATATTTCCACCCCTGAGAGCTTGCTGTCGTCCTCTTCCACCAACTACTGTTAGGTCCATAAATATTTGGACAGAGACAACGTTTTTATGATTTTGGTTCTGTACATCACCACAATGAATTTTAAATGAAACAACTCAGATGCAGTTGAAGTGCAGACTTTCAGCTTTAATTCAGTGGGTTGAACAAAACGAATGCATAAAAATGTGAGGCAACTAAAGTATTTATGAACACAATCCCTTCGTTTCAGGGGTTCAAAAGTAATTGGACAATTGACTCAAAGGCTATTTCATGGGCAGGTGTGTTCAAGTCCCAATTAAGCAGATAAAAGGCCTGGAGTTGATCTGAGGTGCGGTGCTTGCATGTGGAAGATTTTGCTGTGAACAGACAACATGCGGTCAAAGGAGCTCTCCATGCAGGTGACAGAAGCCATCCTTAAGCTGCGAAAACAGAAAAAACCATCTGAGAAATTACTACAATATTACGAGTGGCAAAATCTCCAGTTTGGTACATCCTGAGAAAGAAAGCAAGCACTGGTGAACTCAGCAAAGCCAAAAGACCAGGACGTCTACGGAAGACAAGAGTGGTGGATAATCGCAGAATCATTTCCATGGTGAAGAGAAACCCCAAGTGAACAACACTCTCCAGGGCTTGGTCGGCGTATCGATATCCACGTCTACCATAAAGAGAAGACTGCATGAAAGTAAATCCAGAGGGTGCACTGCAAGGTGCCAGCCACTCATAAGCCTCAAGAATAGAAAGGCTAGATTGGACTTTGCTAAAGAACATCTAAAAAAGCCAGCAGAGTTCTGGAAAACATTCTTTGGACAGATGAAACCAAGATCAACCTCTACCAGAATGATGGCAAGAAAAAGTATGGAGAAGGCGTGGAACAGCTCATTATCCAAAGCATAGCACATCATCTGTAAAGCACGGTGGAGTCAGGCAGTGTGATGGCTGCCAGTGGCACTGGGACACTCGTGTTTATTGATGAGGTGACACAGGACAGAAGCAGCCGAATGAATTCTGAGGTGTTCAGAGACATCCCGTCTGCTCAAATCCAGCTAAATGACATCAAATTGATTAGGTGGCGTTTCATGATACAGAAGGACAATGACCTAAAACATACAGCCAAAGCAACCCAGGAGTTTATTAAAGCAAAGAAGTGGAAACTTCTTGAATGGCCAAGTCAGTCACCTGATCTTAACCCCATCGAGCAGGCATTTCACTTGTTGAAGACTAAACTTCGGACAGAAAGGCCCACAAACAAACAGCAACTGAAAGTAAAGGCCTGGCAGAGCATTAAAAAGGAGGAAGCCCAGCATCTGGTGATGTCCAGGAGTTCAAGACTTCAGGCTGGCATTGCCAGCAAAGGGTTTTCAACCAAGTATTAGAAATGAACATTTAATTTCCATTTTTTTAATTTGTCCAATTACTTTTGAGCCTCTGACCAAAATTAGAAAAGAGGTTGTCTCTGTCCAAATATTTATGGACCTAACTGTAGCTGCTGGTATGGAGGGGGATACATATACATGGGGGCTGGCCTGCCAGTGGCTGGACATAGGCAGGCTGCTGGGACACCTGTACAGGAGCTGGCATCACTACAGGTTGTCCTGCTTGTGGCTGAACAGGGGGAGTCAGCAGGACCTGATTCCAGGGTGTAGATCACTGCCTGGACCTTCTTTTTATTTTTCTGTGTCAGTTCCCCCAACTGAAGCTGAGCTAGCTTTCTCAACACCTCCCTTTCCTGCTTACTCAGCCTTTTTTCTTCCCTATAGGACACATGATCACAGAACTCTCTATATCTCTATATCCTATATCCTATAGCCTATCTCTCACCGGTCTAGGCAAAGGCCTCGAGCACTGCCCTTTGGAACGGTACAGTCGTTAACGGATCCTTCTCGTCTCCAACCTCCTTTTTCTCAATTGTCTGTCCACAAAATGATTTTCCAAGTTACCAATGGGGTCCCCCTTCAATATTTTTGGGTCTATTGTTGTTGGGTACTCTTCCCGTAGGACCCTGCAGAATGCCACCCTATGAGGGTTAAAAAGATTTGCATCATACACAGCGGCATCCAGCACATCTGGTATATTGGCTCACTCGAGCAAATTTGACATTGTACTGCGGCCCCCTGATCTTGCTTGCAATGCTTTGATGTCTCCCACAGCCAGCGATTTCCCTGTCGTTCTTTCCTCAAATGCTCTGATCCATTTGGCCCCTCCTTCATATATGCTGGGAAGTGCCGCCACCAGGCTCTCCAAATCCTGTGTCATCCATGGCGTATACTGCGCTCTGTCTCCCTTAATCAACACAGGGTATTGCCCTCCTCCTAGTCTAGCAGGCAGTTTCAGTGTTTTTCTGTTTCTCAATCTGTTTGTGTATTCTTCCTGTCTGGCACTAAGCACTTGATCTAACCTTTCCAGGCTCAAATCAATAACTTGCCTTTGTAGGCCCCTTACTTCATCATTTGGCTCTTTTTCTCTTGGGGTTTCCCTCAGTGACGGGGTCCCCCTTGAGGCCTGTTCTCTTCCCATGCTCCCCTCCTATTTCGCCCATTTTCATTCCTTACAGTTTTATCTGACATGCCCTCATGCCAATCCTCATCGTCTTCAGATTCATCTCCTAATTTATTATGCATTTGTTTCCAATTTCCACGATTTTTACTTTCAGCCTTATCCCTTATAGCTGTCATATCACTTCATGATCTTTCAATGGAGCACCCTCTGCTAGTTGGAGTGTGTGTGTCAGTTCCTGATTCTCGGGGTGTGGAAAAACTGACTTCTCGTGTCTTATGTCCACTCTTGCTAGTTTTTTCTAGTCTCTCCTTCTGTTTGTCCCATTCTTCTGAAAATCCCAATCCTGGATTCTCACGTTCCTTCCTTATGGTCCTATAATAAGTCTGTCCACAGTCTCTCAGTCATTCCCCTGTGTTCTGATATTCTCGTAAGACTTTCCTATAACCTGCGCTCTTTATATTCTTGGCTTGCCGCTTCTCTTGAGAAGCAGCATTTGTTTCCTCCCACCACATAAGACTTTCATTTATGTTACTACTTTGTGCCTGGCGCTGTTCCTGAGCCGACCTGTGCTCTCGCTCTTCCAGCTCATCTTGTGCTTGCTCCTCCCTTTCTTCCCCTTCTGATTCTTCCTCCTCATCTCGTACATCTTTCTGTCCTTTAAACTCAACTTTTCCTTCTATCAGCGGGAATTCATATGACGCATTCAACGGCGGTGTGCATGGGGTCCACTGGTCCCTTCTCTCTGCCTCTCCATTGCTAAAGCACTGACTCATCTTTTCTAACGTTGTGCTTCTCTTCATTGCTTCGCCCACAAACATCTGCATTATGTTCAGTTCTGCCTTTCTTTTGCCTCCCATATTCTCACTAACATCTTTTGTCTTAAAATTCTTTATGTGCTTTATCATTTCCTCGCACAGACCCAGATTAAATGAGCCTTTTTTGGGCCAGCAGGTCTTAAGACCTTTTGTTCTCTTATGCTTGAGAGAATTTTTCAATGAGTTCCTTGTGGAGGGGACCTTTACACCCCAATATGTCTATGGGCAACTGTCGTCCATCCATTTCAACTCCCTGCAGTCTTGGGCTTCCCACCGCCAATCTTAAATTGGGATCTCTATTTAAATTAAATTTAAATTGCACTGGACTTTTCTCACCGTAACCGCTGGCAGCATGTATCGCCCTACAGCGTTTTTTGGACACCAATTTACACTTCTCGCTATTATACTGAGTTCAACGCCAGGATCTATCAGCACCTCTCCTGTTACTCCTTGCCCTCTTTCAAAGTCACAATTTATTCCCTCCTGCAAATATGGCTCAAAGTGTCCCTCAAAAAGAATCACAATAAAGTGAAGTCTGTTTGATTCTCATCTGCAGCGAGATGTTCTTGCAGGTCTTTGAGGTGATCTGTGGTTGTCTGTCACCATTCTCACAATCCTGCCTCTTCATATGTCGCTCCTGTATTTTTCTTGGCCTGCCAGACCTGCTGTGTTGGTTTAACAGTAACTGTGCCTGTGGCCTTCCATTTCCTGATTCCATTCCTTACACTTGAAACTGACAGTTTAAACCTCTGAGATGGCTTTTTGTAGCCTTCCTCTAAACCAGGAGACTTAACAATCTTTGTTTTCAGATCTTTGGAGAGTTGCTTTGAGGATCTCATGCTGTCTGTCACTCTTCAGAGGAGAGTCAAAGGGAAGGAAGCACAACTTGTGATTGACCACCTTAAATACCTTTGACCACTCGTGATTGGACACTCCTGTCTGTGAAGTTCAAGGCTTGACGAGCTCATCATAACAAGTAATCAGCACTGAGCAGTGACAGCCATTCAAATCAGCACAATGACAAGGGGACCCACATTTGTGCACAGCCAGTTTTTCACATTTGATTTAATTTCATAAACTAAATACTGCGTCACTAAAAATCTTTGTTCGGAAAACACCGCAGTGCTCAGATGTTCCTAGGAAATGAAAGACACACCACTGTTATCTTTGTGTTGAAAGGAGAGTCGATTATTATGCAGGCTGAGAGGGGGGTCACAAATGACTGTATTTTCTTGTGTGTTCCCATTGAGTTATTAATGTATTATTCACTGTATTGTCCATTTGATTCACATGTATGTGTTCCTTTCTTTAACTCTTTATAAACCCTGCATCTGATCAGAGTGGGGCTTATGTTTCATTAGGAGTTTTAAGCAAGCTACAAAATGGCGGCAATACAAACAACCTGCCATATTAATTGGCCCTTTCCCAAGCTATTTTGGGGTGGGGTAGTCATTAAATTCTTTATAACGGGAGCTATAATGGGTGCGAGGTGAAGATAATTTCTTTAATGATAAGGAATTGTCTCATCACTTAAGGCTGTGTCACATTACGCGACTTTTTTAATGACTTTTAGTCATAGCGTTCATTTACATAATTTTAGTGAGTCGGAGGCAGTAGAATTGCCAAAAAGGTGGGTGTGGATAGGTGATTGCCCACCTACTTTTAGTCCCTGTCCACCCAATCAATTTTCAAATTAAAATTTATATATAATATATATTTTATGTAAAACAGTTTTGATATTTGTCAGTATTGCTTCTCATCCTTTATAGCAGGTAAATATATCAATATTTCATTTGGTATTTTTTAACCTCACCCCATCCAATCATCTTATCGAGTCCGTTAAATGCTTCTTGTTTGTTTGTTTTTTGCGTCATCATAAGGCCATACGTTTAGTTTTCTTCTTATAATAGCCAAGAAGGGTAGATTTTTATTTGCAATGGCTGGGTCATTGAATTTGTTTGAGTGCATCTTCCAACGTTCTGTGCATTACTGAGCATAGTTTTACTAGAGGATCCCCTTCATTCGGCTGCTGATGGTCAAGTTCTTTAAACCGTCTTAACTGGGTGAAATTTTATTCACCCACCTAGTTTCATTTATGCCCACCCACCAATAACTTTCTGGCTATGCTACAGGTCCGCAGCAGTCGGGTAGTCTGACATACTCAGTGACTCGTCCCCCAAACTTTGTCTTTAGTTGTACTGGCGGTTGGGTGTGAATGAGAACTGACAACCACTGAATGCTCACTTGCAGAGGTGGGTAGAGTAGCCAAAAATTGTACTCAAGTAAGAGTAGCGTTAATTCAAAATAATATTATTCAAGTAGAAGTAAAAAGTTGTCCACCAAAAACTTAATCAAGTAAGAGTAAAAAAGTATTTGGTGAAAAGACTACTCAAGTACTGAGTGAATGTTTCAACATAATACATGATTTATTTTTTTGAAATGTTGTAATAAGACAGACACAAATATAAAATAAAGTGCAAATTCTATTTCCAAATAACAAAATAAAAAAATGAGTAAAAATAAATCACATCTTTACAAAAGAAAGATGCACAAATAACACAAAGTTCCAAATCTCAGTTTTTCGCAACAAAGCTTTTGAAGCCGATACCTCCAGTAGGTGACGTATGTTTGAACAGTGCAGACTACTTACAGTGACAAGATATCCTGTGCACTGACGGTATAATACTGCATATTCACTTTGTGGTTTAGCGGGTCCGCGGCTTCAAAAAAAAAAAGGCCAGTTTCAAATCCATAAAGTTGTGTCACTCTCTGTGGGCACAATTGCACGACCGTGTGGAGTTAACCCTGCATGTGCGGGTGCGATCATTCTCAATTGATTTATTGGCTTCCTGCGGTGTGTGAATAAGGCCCACGGAGACGGGAGTATATATATACGGGTCAGCACAAAAAAAGAAGGGGGAATCAAAGAAAAGGAGAAAAGACATGAGGTTAAAAGACATGAAAGGCAGGCATAGGAACGATGATCTGGTTCTTGCAGTAAAGCTGTGAACACTTAGCAGCAAGCAGGAGCACCGCATGACTAAAAAGTCTCTAACAGGCTGCAAGACACAGGAAGCTTGTGTGTGGTCATGTGACTGCATGGCTACGTCTGACTGGTGAAACAGTCGTGCGGTAGATCCACTGGCAACTTCTCTCTTGCAAAAATATACTTTAATGTATAAATGGGAAAAAAAGTAACAAGTCGAGTGTTGCCCAATGTAGATAGATAGATAGATAGATAGATAGATAGATAGATAGATAGATAGATAGATAGGAAAGGCACTATATAATGATAGATAGATAGATATGAAAGGCACTATATAATGATAGATAGATAGATAGATAGATAGATAGATAGATAGATAGATAGATAGATAGATAGATAGATAGATAGATATGAAAGGCACTATATAATGATAGATAGATAGATAGATAGATAGATAGATAGATAGATAGATAGATAGATAGATAGATAGATATGAAAGGCACTATATAATGATAGATAGATAGATAGATAGATAGATAGATAGATAGATAGATAGATATGAAAGGCACTATATAATGATAGATAGATAGATATGAAAGGCACTATATAATGATAGATAGATAGATCGATAGATAGATAGATAGATAGATAGATAGATAGATAGATCGATAGATCGATAGATAGATAGATAGATAGATAGATAGATAGATAGATAGATATGAAAGGCACTATATAATGATAGATAGATAGATAGATAGATAGATAGATAGATAGATAGATAGATAGATATGAAAGGCACTATATAATGATAGATAGATAGATCGATAGATAGATAGATAGATAGATAGATAGATAGATAGATAGATAGATAGATAGATAGATAGATAGATAGATAGATAGATAGATAGATAGATAGATAGATAGATAGATAGATAGATAGATAGATAGATAGATACTTTATTAATCCCAAGTGGAAATTCACACAATGTAGCAGAGTAAGATTAGCGTTTCTTCTTCACAAATGTACTTAAGTAAAAGTAAAAAGTATGGTGCCGTAAAACAACTCGTAGAAATAAAATTTTTTTAAAAAAGTTACTCAAGTAAATGTAACTTGTTAATACCCACCTCTGCTCACTTGGATGTACAATACATAAAATGTGTCATCGAGAGATACGTAACGTGGGTGATTTTGGACACCACAAACAAAAGAGAAGCTCATCATGTCTGATATTGTGTGCTTTATGTATCACAACAGAATTGGAAAAAAGGGAACCAAAAGGACAGAGCCTGTGGCTGAACTTGCGATTCAGGTAAATTGGAATTTTTATGTTTTTATTTGATTTGATACACTTTATTAATGCCTGTGGTGAAACTGTCTTTTTGCATGACCTTTGGGAGTCAGAGTGCAGAGTCAGCCACTATACAGCTCACCTGCAGCAACTTTCAGGTTCAGGGCCTTGCTCAAGGGCCCAACAGAGAAGAAATCCTTCCGGTAGTTATGGGGTTTGAAGCAGCAAGATATCCTGTGCACTGACGGTATAATACTGCATATTCACTTTGTGGTTTAGCGGGTCCGCGGCTTCAAAAAAAAAAAGGCCAGTTTCAAATCCATAAAGTTGTGTCACTCTCTGTGGGCACAATTGCACGACCGTGTGGAGTTAACCCTGCATGTGCGGGTGCGATCATTCTCAATTGATTTATTGGCTTCCTGCGGTGTGTGAATAAGGCCCACGGAGACGGGAGTATATATATACGGGTCAGCACAAAAAAAGAAGGGGGAATCAAAGAAAAGGAGAAAAGACATGAGGTTAAAAGACATGAAAGGCAGGCATAGGAACGATGATCTGGTTCTTGCAGTAAAGCTGTGAACACTTAGCAGCAAGCAGGAGCACCGCATGACTAAAAAGTCTCTAACAGGCTGCAAGACACAGGAAGCTTGTGTGTGGTCATGTGGCTGCATGGCTACGTCTGACTGGTGAAACAGTCGTGCGGTAGATCCACTGGCAACTTCTCTCTTGCAAAAATATACTTTAATGTATAAATGGGAAAAAAAGTAACAAGTCGAGTGTTGCCCAATGTAGATAGATAGATAGATAGATAGATAGATAGATAGATAGATAGATAGATAGATAGATAGATAGATAGATAGATAGGAAAGGCACTATATAGATAGATAGATAGATAGATATGAAAGGCACTATATAATGATAGATAGATAGATAGATAGATAGATAGATAGATAGATAGATATGAAAGGCACTATATAATGATAGATAGATAGATAGATAGATAGATAGATAGATAGATATGAAAGGCACTATATAATGATAGATAGATAGATAGATAGATAGATAGATAGATAGATAGATAGATAGATAGATAGATATGAAAGGCACTATATAATGATAGATAGATAGATAGATAGATAGATAGATAGATAGATAGATAGATAGATAGATAGATAGATAGATAGATAGATAGATACTTTATTAATCCCAAGTGGAAATTCACACAATGTAGCGGAGTAAGATTAGCGTTTCTTCTTCACAAATGTACTTAAGTAAAAGTAAAAGTATGGTGCCGTAAAACAACTTCGTAGAAATACAATTTTTTTTAAAAAGTCACTCAAGTAAATGTAACTTGTTAATACCCACCTCTGCTCACTTGGATGTACAATACATAAAATGTGTCATCGAGAGATACGTAACGTGGGTGATTTTGGACACCACAAACAAAAGAGAAGCTCATCATGTCTGATATTGTGTGCTTTATGTATCACAACAGAATTGGAAAAAAGGGAACCAAAAGGACAGAGCCTGTGGCTGAACTTGCGATTCAGGTAAATTGGAATTTTTATGTTTTTATTTGATTTGATACACTTTATTAATGCCTGTGGTGAAACTGTCTTTTTGCATGACCTTTGGGAGTCAGAGTGCAGAGTCAGCCACTATACAGCTCACCTGCAGCAACTTTCAGGTTCAGGGCCTTGCTCAAGGGCCCAACAGAGAAGAAATCCTTCCGGTAGTTATGGGGTTTGAAGCAGCAAGATATCCTGTGCACTGACGGTATAATACTGCATATTCACTTTGTGGTTTAGCGGGTCCATGCTTCAAAAAAAAAGGCCAGTTTCAAATCCATAAAGTTGTGTCACTCTCTGTGGGCACAATTGCACGACCGTGTGGAGTTAACCCTGCATGTGCGGGTGCGATCATTCTCAATTGATTTATTGGCTTCCTGCGGTGTGTGAATAAGGCCCACGGAGACGGGAGTATATATATACGGGTCAGCACAAAAAAAGAAGGGGGAATCAAAGAAAAGGAGAAAAGACATGAGGTTAAAAGACATGAAAGGCAGGCATAGGAACGATGATCTGGTTCTTGCAGTAAAGCTGTGAACACTTAGCAGCAAGCAGGAGCACCGCATGACTAAAAAGTCTCTAACAGGCTGCAAGACACAGGAAGCTTGTGTGTGGTCATGTGACTGCATGGCTACGTCTGACTGGTGAAACAGTCGTGCGGTAGATCCACTGGCAACTTCTCTCTTGCAAAAATATACTTTAATGTATAAATGGGAAAAAAAGTAACAAGTCGAGTGTTGCCCAATGTAGATAGATAGATAGATAGATAGATAGATAGATAGATAGATAGATAGATAGATAGATAGATAGATAGATAGGAAAGGCACTATATAATAGATAGATAGATAGATAGATAGATAGATAGATAGATAGATAGATAGATAGATAGATAGATAGATAGATAGATATGAAAGGCACTATATAATGATAGATAGATAGATAGATAGATAGATAGATAGATAGATAGATAGATAGATAGATAGGCACTATATAATAGATAGATAGATAGATATGAAAGGCACTATATAATGATAGATAGATAGATAGATAGATAGATAGATAGATAGATAGATAGATATGAAAGGCACTATATAATAGATAGATAGATAGATAGATAGATAGATAGATAGATAGATAGATAGATAGATAGATAGATAGAAAGGCACTATATAATGATAGATAGATAGATAGATAGATAGATAGATAGATAGATAGATAGATAGATAGCACTATATAATGATAGATATGAAAGGCACATGATAGATAGATAGATAGATAGATAGATAGATAGATAGATAGATAGATAGATAGATAGATAGATAGATAGATAGATAGATAGATATGAAAGGCACTATATAGATAGATAGATAGATATTTTCATAGATAGATATGAAAGGCATGATAGATAGATAGATAGATAGGATAGATAGATAGATAGATAGATAGATAGATAGATAGATAGATAGATAGATAGATAGATAGATAGATAGATAGATAGATAGATAAGAAAGGCACTATATAATGATAGATAGATAGATATGAAAGGCACTATATAATGATAGATAGATAGATAGATAGATAGATAGATAGATAGATATGAAAGGCACTATATAATGATAGATAGATAGATATGAAAGGCACTATATAATGATAGATAGATAGATAGATAGATAGATAGATAGATAGATAGATAGATAGATAGATAGATAAAGGCACTATATAATGATAGATAGATAGATAGATAGATAGATAGATAGATAGATAGATAGATAGATAGATAGATAGATAGATAGATATGAAAGGCACTATATAATGATAGATAGATAGATATGAAAGGCACTATATAATGATAGATAGATAGATAGATAGATAGATAGATAGATAGATAGATACTTTATTAATCCCAAGTGGAAATTCACACAATGTAGCGGAGTAAGATTAGCGTTTCTTCTTCACAAATGTACTTAAGTAAAAGTAAAAAGTATGGTGCCGTAAAACAACTCGTAGAAATACAATTTTTTTTAAAAAGTCACTCAAGTAAATGTAACTTGTTAATACCCACCTCTGCTCACTTGGATGTACAATACATAAAATGTGTCATCGAGAGATACGTAACGTGGGTGATTTTGGACACCACAAACAAAAGAGAAGCTCATCATGTCTGATATTGTGTGCTTTATGTATCACAACAGAATTGGAAAAAAGGGAACCAAAAGGACAGAGCCTGTGGCTGAACTTGCGATTCAGGTAAATTGGAATTTTTATGTTTTTATTTGATTTGATACACTTTATTAATGCCTGTGGTGAAACTGTCTTTTTGCATGACCTTTGGGAGTCAGAGTGCAGAGTCAGCCACTATACAGCTCACCTGCAGCAACTTTCAGGTTCAGGGCCTTGCTCAAGGGCCCAACAGAGAAGAAATCCTTCCGGTAGTTATGGGGTTTGAAGCAGCAAGATATCCTGTGCACTGACGGTATAATACTGCATATTCACTTTGTGGTTTAGCGGGTCCGCGGCTTCAAAAAAGGCCAGTTTCAAATCCATAAAGTTGTGTCACTCTCTGTGGGCACAATTGCACGACCGTGTGGAGTTAACCCTGCATGTGCGGGTGCGATCATTCTCAATTGATTTATTGGCTTCCTGCGGTGTGTGAATAAGGCCCACGGAGACGGGAGTATATATATACGGGTCAGCACAAAAAAAGAAGGGGGAATCAAAGAAAAGGAGAAAAGACATGAGGTTAAAAGACATGAAAGGCAGGCATAGGAACGATGATCTGGTTCTTGCAGTAAAGCTGTGAACACTTAGCAGCAAGCAGGAGCACCGCATGACTAAAAAGTCTCTAACAGGCTGCAAGACACAGGAAGCTTGTGTGTGGTCATGTGGCTGCATGGCTACGTCTGACTGGTGAAACAGTCGTGCGGTAGATCCACTGGCAACTTCTCTCTTGCAAAAATATACTTTAATGTATAAATGGGAAAAAAAGTAACAAGTCGAGTGTTGCCCAATGTAGATAGATAGATAGATAGATAGATAGATAGATAGATAGATAGATAGATAGATAGATAGATAGATAGATAGGAAAGGCACTATATAATAGATAGATAGATAGATAGATAGATAGATAGATATGAAAGGCACTATATAATGATAGATAGATAGATATGATAAAGGCTATATAATGATAGATAGATACTATATAATGATAGATAGATAGATAGATAGATAGATAGATAGATAGATAGATAGATAGAAAGGCACTATATAATGATAGATAGATAGATAGATAGATAGATAGATAGATAGATAGATAGATAGATAGATAGATATGAAAGGCACTATATAATGATAGATAGATAGATAGATAGATAGATAGATAGATAGATAGATAGATAGATAGATAGATAGATAGATAAGAAAGGCACTATATAATGATAGATAGATAGATATGAAAGGCACTATATAGATAGATAGATAGATAGATAGATAGATATGAAAGGCACTATAAAATGATAGATAGATAGATATGAAAGGCACTATATAATGATAGATAGATAGATAGATAGATAGATAGATAGATAGATAGATAGATATGAAAGGCACTATATAATGATAGATACAGTATGATAGATAGATAGATAGATAGATAGATAGATAGATAGATAGATAGATAGATAGATAGATAGATAGATAGATAGATAGATAGATACTTTATTAATCCCAAGTGGAAATTCACACAATGTAGCGGAGTAAGATTAGCGTTTCTTCTTCACAAATGTACTTAAGTAAAAGTAAAAAGTATGGTGCCGTAAAACAACTCGTAGAAATACAATTTTTTTTAAAAAGTCACTCAAGTAAATGTAACTTGTTAATACCCACCTCTGCTCACTTGGATGTACAATACATAAAATGTGTCATCGAGAGATACGTAACGTGGGTGATTTTGGACACCACAAACAAAAGAGAAGCTCATCATGTCTGATATTGTGGGCTTTATGTATCACAACAGAATTGGAAAAAAGGGAACCAAAAGGACAGAGCCTGTGGCTGAACTTGCGATTCAGGTAAATTGGAATTTTTATGTTTTTATTTGATTTGATACACTTTATTAATGCCTGTGGTGAAACTGTCTTTTTGCATGACCTTTGGGAGTCAGAGTGCAGAGTCAGCCACTATACAGCTCACCTGCAGCAACTTTCAGGTTCAGGGCCTTGCTCAAGGGCCCAACAGAGAAGAAATCCTTCCGGTAGTTATGGGGTTTGAACCAGCAGATAACGCTGCAGATCCTTAGCCTCAGAGCCACCCCTCCGCCCCAGTCCTCCAAACAGCATTGACTTCACCATGTAGGAAAAGGGCCGAGCAGGACTCTGCTAGAAAGTCAGCATAAGTTGCTGAATTTGACACTTGAGTGGTCCAGCGGTGAGGTCAGCGAGTCTGACATACTCCATGAGTACAAGCTGCATAACATGACATTGGCTTTTAGTCCCTTAAACTTCACTTATGGTGCTGGAGAGTAGCAACGTGTTGTATGGTTTTCCTCACAGTTGTATTTAGTTGAGTGAAATGAATTAATACAGTCTGCTTTGCTTGCCTTAAACACTTAATAATATTTTCAAATGACCTCCGCCATTAACAATACTACGTGTAAATGAGTTTACAGATTGTTCAGCATATCCTGGTTTTCATTTCACAATTCGGTAAAACTGAGTTTAAAAGTTGAGTCACGTATGTGAGATGTTGGAGAGGACACTTGGTTGGCCCCAGTGATGTTTGCCAGTTAACACATTTTACATTACACTACCAAGAGGTTGAGTGGAGCAGTAAACAGAAAACCAGCTGTACTCCATCCATGCTGTAAACCTGCTTAAACTGAGCAGTGCTGCGGGAGATGCTAGGGCCTATCCCAGCAAGCATCAGGCGCAAGGCAGGAACTCGTCTCACATGGCCAGGTACTTTCCTTGAAAGGCAAGACATGTCTGGGGACAACTCACTATAAAGGGTTTGGAGTGAATAGCATGTAATCTGCCTCTGGAAAGGCTCAGCCCACCAGGTTTCTTCTTAGAAACTGGCACCCAATTTCCTCCAGTCCATGCACCTTAAACATTTGGGGTTGTAGGGACTCATTTGTATTGATGTGTTAAAAAATAAATATAAAAAGACAGGGAGAGAGAAAGACAAAACTGAATTGAAGACTTGATGTTGAGGAAAAATGGAAAGAATGGTTGTTACAATCAATTCAAGAGCTCAGTAGCACAAGGGAACTGAAACTTAATGAGTAATTTGTACATAGTGATGAGTGTGGGACACGTAGACCACTGCAGCGTCAGAGATGGCTGGGGTGGCGACCCAGCCGGGACACCCAGCAGGACCAGAGGAGTGCCTGCGCCTTCCCCAGACCATGGGGCGACCACCCTGGTACCTTTGGGGGCCACAGGTACAGAGCGTAGTCACCACCAGGGGGCGCCTCAATTCCTTTGGAGACCCTGGACCTCAGCACTTCTGCCACACCCGGAAATGCTGGGAGCTGGGAGCTGGGAGCTCGGAGTGGGAGGTTGCCAGAACACACCTGGAGCACATCCGGGTGTTTATGAAAGGGGCCGCCTCCCTTCAGACAATGGCAAGAGTTGGGAGTGGAGTAGGGCGGAGCTCTGGAGGAGAGAAGGAGGCGGCCTGAAGAGAAAGGCTTTGAGTTGTGGCCAGGACTTTGGGGTTTGTGTGCACTGTAAATGATGTATAATAAACGTGTTGTGGGTGACGTGAACGTGTCCGCCTGTCTGTGTCTGGGCCAGTCTCCACAGCAGCTACTTGGTGTCAGGCAATTGAGTAGCACCTCTGTCTGCCACTATATTGTTCTGACATCTGTGTGTTGCATCACCATATGACATAACAACAGCAAATCAAGTTTAGATGAGTCGACATTACGGAGACCATCACGCAGAAATCATGTGATCCCTGATCCGTTACCAGTTTAGAAAATAGGTAGAAGGACATCAGAATGTGACTGACGTATCATTGAAATGAGATTTTCTATTCACCTCATTGTCCTGCCATCTGGAGTCACTAAAATGCCAACACCAAAAATAAAAAGTCTGCGCCGGACTTACGGAGGGTCAAAAACGTTCCTGAACTTTAAGGCAATAAGTTTGTGTTTTATAATATTGACTTCTGTGTAGGAAATGCTTATGTACGTTTCTGAGCAAAATCAAGCTGTATATTTGAGGCCCTTGGTATTTCAAACATTCTTCCATTATTAAGACTTCTCAGCCAGGATGCCAGTCCATCCTTCTCGTTTGTGACACAACTTATCCAGGGCGGGCTGCATGGCAGCTGGGGCCTCTCTGAGCAAGTATCGGGCGCAAGGCAGGAACAATCACTGGATGGGGGGGTCAGTCCAGCACAGGGTGAATACACACACACCCACACACATCAGGGCCAACTTAGCATCACCACTTCTCCTTTTCTACATGTTTTTAGAATATGGCAGGAAACTGGAGCACCAGGAAGAAACCCACATGGATATGAATAAAACATGCAGAACTCTACGCAGGGCACAAACCCTGGTCTCCAAATTTAATCCAGTTATTTGCCATAGATGTTTTAAAACCATGTGATCTGGTGGCTCAGGGGCTAATGTTCATACCCCATATCTTTGGGGGCTTGGTTTGGGGATGGCTATGATGCAGGTCAAAAATGCTTTTTGTTAATTAAGAATTATTCTGAAATATTTGCTGTATTCTGTAAAACAGGTAATTATCCTTGTAAGCACATTCACTGTTAGCCAATCAGTCCAGAAATGCACAGGGAGAACCTGGAGCTGTGAGTCAGGCAGGAATGACAGCTCTGTGCTGCCACTCTGCTGAAACATCTGAACCTAACTTGGTAAATTGTATCCTGACTAAAACTACATTCATGCCTACAGCAGGTTGAGAGGATGTCTCATATTTAGTGTATATAAAGTGCATTATATCCATTCATCTTTCAATCCCATTTATTGAGAGCAGGGTCATGAGAGCCCATCAGAGCAAGTATTGGACACAGGGCAGGAACGATCCCTGGATTATCATTGGGTGAACACAGATACAAACATGCCTCCTAACATGAATAATTTTGGGAGGAAACAAGACCAAATATAGGAAAACCACACAGTTATGGGGAGAACATGAAAACTCCAAGCAGGGAGCACTCAGGGCATGAACCCAGCTGGTTTCCTTACTGCGAGGTGGCAGCACTACTACTGTGCCAGTTGTTCGAAGGAGACATGCAAGTGTGACTTTCACAGTAATGAACAATGAAGCTGCATTTAATATACAACACTACCATGGATCTATACAGAACATGCGCACCAATATTCATTCTTTGAACGTGTTAAGTATGGCAGGCCATTTTAACTTGCCATACAGTAGTTAACAGCCTCCGACCTCCATTTGCCTTACCATCTAATCTGTCTCACTGTTTCACTTTCGGGTCTCTGAAGTTGCTTATGTCAGGTTGATTAATTTAACTGAAAAGGTACGCATACTGTTAATGACATACCCACCTACAAAATCTCCCAAATTTGGACACTGACTTCAAGTGATGGGGCTAGTGGGCATTACTTTCTTATTTGTAAATGCTTAAGTATACGTGCCAGACCTGCCGCAACAGTGACTGAGACATGTTGGCTGGATGAGAGACTCTTCAAACACAACATAAGGAAAAAAATATCACCTTACGTAATAATAATAATAATAATAATAATAATAATAATAATAATAATGCATTTTATTTATATAGTGCCTTTCCCATGCTCAAGGTGCTTTACAGAGTTTAAGAAAGAATGGCAGGGGAAACAGTATATAGCATTTTACTGAACCAGAAAAATAAATTAAGAAGATAGTAAATTCGGAGAAAAACCTAGCAGACAATATAATTGATGGTCTAGCACATGATATATGCTAAGCAATGTAAGCCAGTGGTTCTCAACCTCAGGGCTAGGCCCTAGGCGAAGTAACAAAAAGGGAGGCGCGAAGATGTGAAAAAAAGAGAGCAAGAATCAAAAATATGAAAAAAACATCTGTTGAAACCAAAACAAATGAACTTAAACTCCATTCTGATACTAGAACAATAAATATAGAGTTAGATAAATGTCGATAAAAGTTAAGTAGGTATAATAAAATACGCATCTACATTTCAAAAAAATGTTAGGGGGGTGCGATTAAAACTGTTATGAAAACTCGGGTCACAGATACTTAAAGGTTGAGAAACGCTGGTGTAAGCAATGATATGTGAAATAAAAAAAAAATCATTGTGTTATTTTGAAAAAAATTGCTAGCTGCTGTTGGTGCAATTTCATGCAAGTGTGCAAACTGGTTGTCTAGTGACAGGTAGTGAGGAAGGGGTTAATCACATTGATAGTGCGTAGTCAACTGAAAAAGAATTCAAAGGAACACGCATGCTGAGGGGTACATTATACCACCTCTATAGCTGTCACAAGGGGTGTGGTCTTCTCCATAGAAGGGCCCATGGTGGGTGACCTGGCTTTCTGAAATGGTATTTATTATTCTGTAGAATGTCATGGTCCTGTCTAAGTGGAGTGCAGACTTGAAATACTCAGGTGTCATCGTGAGTTTTGCCTCACTTTAAACACCAGACTGAAAAGGTTGTGACAGTGCTTTAAAAGGTTATCTCAAATAAGTTGTGACCACCTCCAGAAAGATGTGGCCTTCTGCTCAGATACGTCCTTACCATCAGAGAGGAGTTTATGTGCCATCTTCACCACCGCCATTTTTAAAAGGACGTGGTCTTTCAAAGTAAGTTTAATGGACGGTGGCTTTGTTTTATTTGGAGATCTGGGGGGTGGGTGTGTGGTTTCAACAGGGGTGCTGTTGTTATAACCACAGTATAAGTGAGGGAATGAACTCATTTAAGGCCTTTCAAGGAGACTTACCAGCTACTGAAGAACAGTAAGGTGTGGTTATTTTAATTTTTGCACTCTCTCCTTTTATTTCTTTTTATATTCTGTCAGCAACTCAGGTAAAGTTGAACTCGTGTGATTTGAGGTCCTGGGGCCTCATGTATAAATGGTGCGTACGCACAGAAATGTTGTGTAAGAACGTTTCCGCATTCTAATCGCGATGTATAAAACCTACACTTGGCGTAAAGACTTTTCCACGGTTCCTCATACCTTGTCGTACGCAAGTTCTCCGCTCGGTTTTGCAGACTGGCGGCACCCAGCGTCAAAGCAGTCCTACTGTTCCTGTGTGATTACCCTTTCTTTTCCTGATGTGGCTTTATAAATACATTGAAATTAACCTCATATTGTTTATTAGTTTAATGCATTTGATTGTAATTAACCAGTAACAATATAATGGTCCACAGAATGGTCAAACTATTCTAAATACCATAACTGCTTTAACGTTGTTACTCTCACTGCACCTTCTTCTTCTTTCAGCTGCTCCCGTTAGCTGTTGCCACAGCGGATCATCTTTTTCCAGATTACTCTCACTGCACCACTCGGAGCAGCTAATCGGAAAGAGAATTATCGGTATACAGCATCAAGCACACGCTGCCTCGGCCATGCTTCCTATTTGAACTGCTTCTCATATGACAAACGCTTCAAACCTTTCCTGTACGGATGTCGCAGTTCAGAAAGAGTTTCATCCCAAGAACTATAAATGCACTCAATCAATTGCTCCTTGTAGAACTATTTGTACTTATAGATACAATCACCTCACTGTAAACTTGCATTATAGTTATAATATTACACAACCTGCGCCACTTTATAAAGCGCGTATTTACATATGATGACGAGATCATTTTTAAGATGAAATGCAGCAAAATATGGTTATTATATTATACAGATAAAACTTTAACTTCATTTAAATAATCAATATTGTTAATAATTAAAGGTTGTTCCTGCCTCACACTGTATGCTTCACTGGGACTGGCATGAAGGATAGAGTAATTAAACATGTACTACAAAGATATTTTAATGTTCCTTAAACGTTTTGAAGAATCAGCGCTCTAAGCTTACAGATGGCTTAAAGTCTATTACTGAGCTGATTGTGTGGCGATCGGTTACTTGGAGAAAGAAAACCAAGGACAGGAATTGGCAGTTAGTACGTTTGAAAGAGACAGGACTGCAGGGGCAGCCATGCCAATATATATTGAATATAAAACAGAAAGAGAAAATAACGACACAGCTAAAAACACAGCGGCAAATTTTGACAAAATAGATAGAGCACATAGAAGATCAAATACAAAACAAAGCATTTAACGTGTTATACTTTAATTACGATGTGATTTGAGAAACTGGTTAATTAAACAATTTTAAGATGAAGTTTATGATGTTCTACTAAATGACAAAATAAACTATGTGATTAAAGTGGAAATGTCGAGATTGAAGTTGACATTTCGTGCTTTTTCCTACTGTGTGCCTTTTTTTCTCTGTACCCTAATAAACTTTCATTTGACACTCAGACGGTGGGCTACAACTCGCCTTTTCATGGTGACTTTGATATGTGACGTCTTTTTTATTTCCGGCACTGTGTGACTTTGAGCTTTCAAGTTTCTCCAACACGCTATGTCACTCGATCAACTTCCTTTTGTTGATTATACCACGGTTTATTTGAACAAATAGTACTTGGTATTCGCTGAAATTCTTCCATTTTCCCTCTTGCTTTTCCCATTGTCTTTTCACAGAAGGCTGAGCTTAAGGGCGATTTATATTGATTTGCATATTCAAAGAGGCATAATTCTTGGAGGAGTTGGGGCGTTACATAAAGCGCGTGCACGAGCGTTAGTTTTCACGCTGATCAGGATTTATGTAGCGGAAGAACGTGGAAGTTTGCATACACACAGATTTATGCATCTGGATTTTTTTGTGTGTACACACATTCCCGCTTTCGTACTTATGCCATGTTATAAGTAAACCAAGTGAGCACAGTCACTGCCTATAAGCCCAACGTCATTTACCAGCCTGTGCAGTAAAATCGAATGGTCAATGGTGTCAAACACTGCACTTAAGTCTAACAACATTATGACAGTTTCTTTCATCAGAGGATATCAGAATGTAGTTTACAACCCGCGTTAGTGCCGTTTCACAATACTGGATAGTATTGTCACAGAATCATTGCAATCAAGTGCCTTAAATTTGTAAACGATATGCACTTAATTACAATGTATTTGAGAAGGCCTGCATCATTAATGTGATTCTAAAAAAGAAAAGCAGACCACAGAAACATTAACACTGCTTTTATGCTGTGTGCCGACATTTAGAAAAACCAAGCAGAAAAGGGGGGACCCTGCCATGAAAATGTGTGTGGCTTTATGCCAAGTTTAGTTTTTGTACATCTTAAAGTGAGCGTAGGAAACGGGCGTACGCAATATTTTTTTATACATGAGGCTCCTGATTTAGGAGTCGTAGTGAAGTCCACATTATCGACTGCCAGACAGTGTGCAGAAGCCATTATGAAGACTAACAGAATATCAGGTTATATTGTGCCTTGATGTGTGGAGTTCAAATCCGACCTGGTCATCTTTTGGAAAGCCCCACCCACATGGCAGGGACGATGATGCCAGCCACCTCCTTCTCCTGCAATGGCACCATTTAATAATAAAATTCAAAAAAATAATAAATAAAGGGAACGTAGAGAAATATATCCCTGGGCTTTTAGTAGCCATTACAATCTAATGAAAATTTAAAAAAAGAAATAAAAAAAGAAAACTATATACGCTGTGTGGTCTATGGCTGGCTTGTCATCCCGGCCAATACCCCCAGGCTGCCAGGTGGAGCTCTCCCTGCAGCATGGAGGTGCCCCGAATACCAGCAGGGAATCATGGACGATGGAGTTTTCCTCTACAGCCCTGCTGGATACCACAGGGGCCAACAGAGGACACTGCAGGGAGGCCCAGAGAGTCATATGTGCCCTATAACCCGGAAGTATGTTGTAGGCAAAGCGACAGTGGAAATGACGTACTTCAGGGATGAAAAAGAGGACTTTTTATCTGACCCGGAAGTGATAGGAAGTCACATGGCCTGAAGGATGGGAAACACTTCCGGGTCAGGGACTATAAAAGGACGATGGGAAATCTTAGACGTCGAGCTGAGCTGAGTGGAAGGGTGGCAACACATCTGAGAGTGGTGGAGTGTTATTGATTATTGTATTGTGGAGAGGAGGGTGCTTTGTGCACTTTTAATTAATAAAAAGTCAACTTATTGGACTTTTACCTGGTGCTGACGTATTGTCCAAGGGTTCAAGAGGATGATAGCACCCTCTGTCTGTCACAGCTGGATGAATGTAAATGGAATGCTATTTAACGCCAGTTGCACATGCACTTTTAGTGAGCCGGTTATTCACAGTCACCTGGTTTAAAAATGCCATATAAACCCTGTTATGTATCTTGCCTTTGTTAATTAGCAATGTTAATAACTTAATTTACATAAAGAAATGTTGTGTGCTTAGCCTTGTGGGAAAAAGGAAGTGTTGTTGACACACCTTCGAAACTGAGTAAAGAGCACGTTGAGTTACTTGTGTCTCTGTAGTTATTATTTGTTGGAGTTGGAAGGAACACAACAAAAAGTGGCGACGAGGAAGTCTGAATTCACAAGGTGCGTGGTAATAATTGTAAAGGAGCAACGAGTAATACTCCATTAAGAAACGGTGATGATAAATAGAAAAAAAAAAAAGACGCTGTTGTGTGCCGCGAAGGAAGCATGGCAGGAGCAGAGAAGAAACCGTGAGTACTGATAATTGTAAAAGAAGTTTCTTCGGAAGTTAAATCGCCTTATTGTGAAGTAAGAGTGAATGTGATTCGATTGCAAGTTCGAGATGGCTGGCGTTATCGGATTAATTGGACCTTTCGATGAGAACGTGGAGCAGTGGAATTCATATACAGAGCGCTTTGAGTGCTTTGTTAAAGCAAACAATATCACCGATGAAAAATTATGGGAGCAAAAGCATTCAACTTACTGCGTAGTCTTGTGCAACCAGATAAGCCTGGAGAGAAATCATATCCTCAGATTGTTAGAATTTTGAGTGCTCATTTTTCACTAAAGCCATTAGTAATTGCTGAACGGTTTAGATTCCACAAGAGAAATCAAGAGGAAGGGGAATCAGTAACTAAGGAAGTTATCTGAACATTGTGAATTCAATGAAGTACTCAATGACACAATCCATGATAGGCTGGTATGTGGACTGAGAAGTGACGCCAGACACAAACGGCTTCTGACAGAAAGTGCCCCAAACCCTTGCAAAGGCAATTGAAATAAGTGTGTCTGTGGAAATGGCAGCTAAAGAGGCTCAGCAGTTAACTGGGCAAATTCATAAAATAAATATAAAGAGCAAGGATGCTGGTAGAGGGCCGTACTATCGTTGTGGAAGACAAGGTCATTTAGCTTCAGAGTGCAGGTTTAAAGACCTAGACTGCAGGAGTTGTGGAAAAAAAGGTCACATCGAGCGAGCATGTAAATCCAAGAAAGTTACAGAGAGATATTATAGACATGAAAGTAAAAAGGCAGCATTTAGTCAAAAGAACAAAGTTCATTTGCTGCAACCGCAAGAATCAGAAACAACATTAGGAAGTGACACATCTGAAGATGAAGTGTTTTTAAATATTTTGAGTCTTGAAGGCGGCTCACAGGGATGCCAGGTATCTCCATTGTTGGAAGGACAAAAAGTATGCATGGAAGTGGACACATGGGCGGCTGTTTCTCTTGTATCAGATAAAACGTACTACACGTTCCTGAGGCACCTTAAACTAAAGGAAACTAATATAGTGTTAAAAACATATACAGGTGAACCGGTGAATGTGAGAGGCCTGATAAAGGTGACTGTTCAATTGAATGGGCAGAAAGCCACTTTATGTACTGGGAGGAGATTACCCATCATTATTGGGAAGATCCTGGTTAAAAAAAATCACATTGGATTGGCCAAATGTTTGTATGCTGCTCAGAGGAGAAACAAAGTTGGATGCAGTACTTGACAGACATGCCGAGTTGTTTTCTGGTGAGCTAGGGAGCATGAAGGATATCACTGCCAGACTGGCCACAAAACTTAACAGTCAACCAAAATTTCTGAAGGCCCGACCAATTCCTTATGCTATTCGACCAAGTGTTGAAGCTGAACTGGATTTCTTAGTTACATTTGGTGTTCTGGAACCTGTGAGTGTAAGCGAATGGGCTACTCCTATTATAGCCGTGATTAAAAAAGATGGATCGGTATGTATATGCAGGGACTTTAAGGTGACCATCAATCCTGTGTTGTCCGTAGAACAGTATCCACTTCCACATATTGATGATCTGTTTGCAGGCCTTGCTGGAGGACAGAAATTCAGCAAAATAGACCTGTCCCAGGCATATCTCCAAATGCATGTTGAACTAAAGTCGAGAGAATTGCTAAATACTGTGACCCCTAAGGGCCTCTTCCGTTACTGCCGCCTACCCTTTGGAATCACCTCGGCTCCAGCTCTATTCCAAAGGGCAATGGACCAAATCTTAAGTGGGCTTCCAGGGGTCCAATTTTATTTGGATGACATCCTTGTGACGGGAAGAAATGAAGAAGAGCACCTTCAACACCTGGATGCCACTCTTCAGCGCTTAAAAGAATATGGCCTGAGGGTTCGCAAGCATAAATGTGAATTTTTCAAGTCCTCTAGGGCAGCAGTAGCTCAGTCAGTAGAGCGGGTGGTCCAGCAATCGGAGGGTCGCAGGTTCGATCCTGGCTCCCGGCATGAGAATGCAGCTGTTGTGTCCTTGGGCAAGACACTTAACCTACTTTGCCTGCTGGCGTCCCCAAAGCTCCGTTTCCTGAGGCAGACACTGAGGCGATCACATTATTCCTTCTCCTGGCTGAAATCGTCTCAATGGTTCAGAAATTGCTAAAGCTACAGTATGTTGATGAGCTGAGCATACAGTAACAAATTGAGCAGCACAATCTCGGGAGCCATGTTGGGGCTAACACGTTAACTGTGATCTGCATCACGTAGTCCAATTACTCTTTAAAGTGACAAATAACCTAGCGCAATGCATATTTTATCGAAGTAAAAACCATGAGTTATTTTTATCCCAGGAGCGCTGTGTCTAAGACAAGAAGCACACATACCAGTATGTTAATCCTTCGGAGGGCTCGATCGCAGTGGCAAGCAGGAAAGAATGAGTGCACTGTGATAACAGAAACCTATAAATAAAGTGTCAGTTTGGGTTTCATCCAGCTTGTTCTAGGAGGAATGTTGAAAGGGTGGTCCAGCGTCCATACCACAAATTATCGGTGCCTAAGGCTGAAGTTGTAAACAGAGGATGAATGTGATTCACTTCAGAGTACATGAAGGATTAAATGTATTTATAGAAATACAAGAAAATCATCACAGGCTTCATTCTTGCTTTCAGACTCACGGTGGCAGATTTCTGTGCAGTTTAATGACATCAAAGCGTTTTTCACAAAGGAGAACTCCAGACGATTACTTTCACATGTAAATGTGGATTTAAAAAAAAAAAAAACAGGTTTCTGCCTTAACCGGGTTACTCACCTTATCCTGGTTTTGTGTGTGCATGCAAACACACTCAGCATGTTGCAGCCATAATAATTTGGCCCTTAACTTTCACAAAACTCAGGAGATGATCATAGATTCCAGGAAAAAGCCCCCTGCTCACCCATCACTGTCTAGAAATGTCTCAGCCATTGGGACAGCAGAGTCAGTTTGTGGACACTGTGCAGTCACAAAACCTTAAGTGGGACAGTAGCATCTTATGCATTATTAAGAAAGGCCATCAGATAATGTTCTTTTTGTGTCAGCTGATGAAATTCAATTTTCCTCAAGCAATGTTGGTCCAGTTCTGCACAGCCACCGTGGAGACCATTCTGACCTCATCTGTAACTGTCTGGTTTGGTGCTGCTTCTGCTCAGGCTAAGGCCAATCTGCAGCGCATCATCTGAACCTGCGAGAAGATTTTAGGCTGTGACTGACCTTCCATTCAAGTCCTGTATGAGTCCAGGGTAAGGAAGCAGGCTGCAGAGATCCTATCTGATCCGATTCACCCAGGGCTTCACCACTTCCAAAGACTTCTTTCTCTCCAGCAAACGCCATAGTGTAGTGACAGCCACAACAACACGCCACCGGAATATATGACATTAATCTGACCAGTCAGGTCTGAGCTTCTACTCTGTATGTCTGTGTACCTGAACACTGGACCACCTGGACATTTTAAATCCTATTATATCTCTTTATATTTTGTGTTAGCTATTTATGCTGTACCACATTTTAAATTTAATTTTTTTATATTTATCTTTTTGCATTTTGTGTTGCATCAACACTACCAAGACAAATTCCTAAAGTGAATTCTGATTCTGATTATACAACACTAGTACCTTGAGATTTTTTTCTTTGATGTTTTGATGTTGTTTGCTCTTGTGCAGCAGCACTACTTAAATGGCCTACAAATCCCATCAGCCCCAGTAGGGAAGTGACACCGAGCAACTGTACGTGTCACGTTTGGTGAGATGAGTGAGTACACAAATAGTCTCCTTCTTTCTATGCCACTTCCACAGCGGCATGAAGAGAAATGGAAGAAGGAGTGACAGATTGCTCAGCTGGCAGACACCTTGGCATGCCCATACAGGAAGAATGTGCACTGTAGTTAAGATCATGTGCACATTCCAGATATCCACTTTTCCCATTTCCTATTTAAATTGTGCGCTAGTGCTTCGTGTATTTGCGGGAGAAGAGTTACTTCTCTAGCCAATGTGTTGCAGGGGTGGGGCTTACTTTAGAGCGAGTGGGCGATTCTTTCTTTGAACCCAGCCACGGGGGATGCCCAAACCAGTGTGTTTCTTCATGCCAGTCCCAAGCCTGGATAAATGGGAAGGGTTATGTCAGGAAGGGTATCCAGTGTAAAAGTTTACCAGATCAACATGCAGTCAACGATACAAATTTCCATACCAGATCGGTCGAACCCCGAGTTAACAACGACTGCCACCAGTACTGTTAGTCAACAGGGTGCTGGCGGAAATTGAGTTACTGTTGGCCAAAGAAGGAGAAGATGAGGCGGGAGACGTGTCCAGAGGCAGGAGGAGATGAGGAAGGTAAAGAGAGTGGCACACTGGGTAGGGACTTTGAATGTTGGCAGTATGACTGGTAAGGGGAGAGAGTTGGCAGATATGATGAAGAGAAAGACAGTTGATATATTGTGTGTGAAGAGACTAAATGGAAGGGGAGTAATGCCAGGAAGATCAGAGGGGGATTCAAATTGTTCTATCATGGTGTGAATGGGAGGAGAAATGGAGTAGGAGTTATTCTGAAGGAACAACACGTCAAGAGTGTTTGGAGGTGAAAAGAGTGTCAGGCAGAGTGATGATGATGAAGCTGGAAATTGGAGGTGTGATGATGAATGTTATCAGTGCATATGCACCACAAGTTGGGCGTGCAATGGAGGAGAAAGAAGATTTCTGGAGCGAGTTGGAGGAAGTGATGAACAGAGAGTGGGGATTGGAGCAGATTTTAATGAACATGTTGGTGAACAGTGGAGATGAGGAGGTGATGGGTAGGTATGGTGTCAAGGAGAGGAATGAAGAAGGTCAGATGATTGTGGATTTTGCAAAAAGGATGGACATGGCTGTGGTGAATATGTATTTTAAGAAGAGGGAAGAACACAGGGTGACGTACAAGAGTGGAGGAAGATGTACACAGGTAGATGACATCCTATGCAGAAGAGTCAATCTGAAAAGGGATTGAAGACTGCAAAGTGGTGGCAGGGGAAAGTGTAGTTGAGCATCATAGGATGGTGGTCTGTAGGATGACGTTGGAGATCAAGAAGAGGAAGAGAGTGAGGGCAGAGCCGAGGATCAAATGGTAGAAGTTGAAAAAGGAAGACTGCAAGGTTGAGTTTAGGAAGAAGGTGAGACTGGCACTGGGTGGCAGTGAAGAGTCACCAGGCAGCTGTACAGCTGTAGTAAAGGTGACAGCAAGAAGGGTGATTGGGATGACATCTGGACAGAGGAAGGAGGAAAAGGAAACCTGGTGGTGGAATGAGAAAATACAGGAGAGTATACAGAGGAAGAGGACGGCAAAGAAGAAGTGGGATAGTCAGAGAGATGCAGAAAGAAGACAAGAGTACAAGGAGATAAGGCACAAGGTGAAGAGAGAGGTGACGAAGGCAAAGAAAAGGCGTATGATGAGTTGTATGAGAGTTTGGACACTAAGAAGGGAGAAAAGGACCGGTGGGCTACAGAGAGGGGCCAAGCTGGGAAAGATGTGCATCAGGTTAGGGTGATGAAGGATAAAGATGGAAACGTACTCACAAGAGAGGAGAGTGTGTTGAGCAGATGGAAAAAGGACTGTGAGAGGCTGATGAATGAAGAGAATGAGAGAAAGAAGAGGTGGGATGATGTGGAGATAGTGAATCAGGAAATGCAACGGATTAGCAAGGAGGAAGTAAGGACAGCAATGAAGAGGATGAAAAATTGAAAGGCCGTTGGTCCAGATGACATACCTGTGGAATCATGGAGGTGTTTAGGAGAGATGGCAGTGGAGTTTTTAACCAGATTGTTTAATGGAATCTTGGAAAGTGAGAGGATGATGAGGAGTGGAGAAGAAGTATACTGGTGGGCCGATATTTAAGAATAAGGTGGACGTGCAGGACTGCAGTAACTACAGGGGCATAAAACTGATGAGCCGCAGCATGAAGTTATGGGAAAGAGTAGTGGAGGCTCAGTTAAGAAGTGAGGTGATGATTAGTGAGCAGCAGGATGGTGTCATGACAAGGAAGAGCACCACAGATGAGATGTTTGCTCTGAGGGTATTGATGGAGAAGTAGAGAGAAGACCAGAAGGAGTTGCATTGCATCTTTGTGGACCTGGAGAAAGCAAATAACTGGGGGCCTCGAGAGGAGCTGTGGTATTGTATGAGGCAGTCGGGAGTGGCAGAGAAGTACGCAAGAGTTGTATAGGATATGTACGAGGGGAGTGTGACTGTGGTGAGGTCTGCTGTAGGAGTGATGGAGGTGGGATTACATCAGGGATCAACTCTGAGCCCTTTCTTATTGTCAATGGTGATTCACAGATGGACTGACGAGATTAGACAGGAGTCCCCGTGGACTGTGATGTTTGCTGATGACATTGTGATCTGTAGCGAGAGTAGGGAGCAGTTTGAGGAGACCCTGGAGAGGTGGAGATATGAGAGGAGAGGAGAGGAATGAAGGTCAGCAGGACCACCAAGACAGAATACATGTGTGTAAATCAGAGGAAGGTCAGAGGAATGGTAAGGATGAGGGGAGTAAAGTTGGTGAAGGTGGATGAGTTTAAATACTTGGGATCAACAGTCCAGAGTAACGGGGATTGTGGAAGAGAAGTGAAGAAGAGAGTGCAGGGAAGGTGGAATGGGTGGAGAAGAGTGTCAGGAGTGATTTGTGACAGACGGGTATCAGCAAGAGTAACAGGGAAGGTCTACAGGACGGTAGTGAGAGCAGCTGTGTTATGTGGACTGGAGACGGTGGCACAGGAGACAGAGCTGGAGGTGGCAGAGTTAAAGATGCTAAGATTTGCATTGGGTGTGATGAGGATGGACAGTTTTAGAAGTGAGGACATTAGAGGGTCAGATCAGGTTGGATGATTTGGAGATAAAGTCAGAGAGGCGAGATTGTGTTGGTTTGGACATGTGCAGAGGAGAGATGAGGGGTATATTGAGAGAAGGGTGCTAAGGATAGAGCTGCCAGGGAAAAGGAGAAGAGGAAGGCCTAAGAGAAGGTTTATGGATGTGCTGAGAGAGGACATGCAGGTGACGGGTGTGACAGAACAAGATGACGAGGACAGGAAGATATGGAAGAAGATGATCTGCTGTGGCGACCCCTAACGGGAGCAGCCAAAAGAAGAAATAAGGGCGATTCTTTCTTTGAAAGTACAGGAGCCACTTTGATTATGACAGGTCGACTGGATGAGAGGCTCTTCTTGCACAACATAAGGTAAAAAGCACCTCACTTCACATGCGGTTATTTCAGTTTTTGAACTCTTTGTCCTTTATTTTTAAATTCCGCCAGCAACTCGGGTACTTTATTACAGTTTGCTTGTGATGGATCATACCTTGCTGTTAATAACACTCTACAATATAAAGATGAATCGAGTTAAGTAGCCAATATATGATAGTCCTCAGTGTTGTATCACAGAGAGGATGAGCAGAAGTGTTTCTAATGGCACTCAGTTTTGTTATCATTTTCTGCTCCACCACAACCTCCAGCAGGTCCAGAGTGTGTCCCATAACTGAGCCTGCCCTTTTAATTAGCTTGAGCAGATAACTTACCTGGGAACCAGAAGTGAACGCTGCCGTTTCTGTCTGCCGCTGCTTGCCGGTGCTCTGTTTCTGTACTTTTACTAGTTGTTTTTTTTTACTCGTTTTTCACCTTTTGCATTGGATTCTCCTTCGCCTTTGCACTGGATTAATAACTGATAACATGAATTTGCGTCCCCTGCCTCCTTCAACCTTAACATGAACCCCCGTAGAACTGTTCTTTGCTGGCTGCAAACTGTGTGCGTAAATGGAAACTTTCTCACTGATTCTCTGCTCAAGTAACTAGCTTTGATGAATAGGTGGTTGAAACTGCCCGTTGTCAATTGCTGAGTACTTGTGGAAACCCAGTGGTGACAGTCTACTGGCTAACGTGTTATTTTAATTGGGCCGAGTAGGTAAACAAGGGGTACATTGCTTTGCTTCCAATCTGGAATTTGCTTGGGTAATTTCTGGAAATCTACTGTGATAAACATCAATTGGTTGTCATGGATTACTATGTCTACTTTGCTATCTAATGAAGTCACATCTACAAAACTAAAATATTCACCGGATGAATTGTATCGATTTCGAACAAACTATGAATTGCCTGCTGATCTCCTGACCGGCACCGGAAATGCTCTCAGGTCATGGATAAAACAGGCCACTCCATCTTATCCAGGCAAGTTGGAGTCAGGAGAAGAGTTGGACAACACTAGTCACCTGGGAGGAGTTGAGAAGAAAGAAGAGAAAGAGTTTACTTTGCTGTGCTGTACTGCATTTTGATCAGAAGACGCCTGGTAAAGGTACCTTGCTGAATAAAAATATGTATTTGAACTGGGACTGTGTCAGTGAGGTTATGTTCGGGGTTTGAACATTAGAACATTAGGACACTCTGGACGAGAACAGGCCATTCAGCCCAACACAGCTCGCCAGTACTGTCCACTTATTTCTTCCAAGAAAACATCCAGTCGAGTTTTGAAAGTCCCTGACGTCTTACTGTCTACCACACTACTTGGTCGCTTATTCCAAGTGTCTATCGTTCTTTGTGTAAAGAAAAATTTACCCTTAACAAGATTCCAGCTGTGTCCCCGTGTTCTTGATGAACTCATTTTAAAATACAAGTCTCGATCCACTGCACTAATTCCCTTCATCATTTTAAACACTTCAGTCATGTCTCCTCTTAATCTTCTTTTGCTTAAACTGTAAAGGCTCAGCTCTTTATATCTTCACTCATAACTCAACCCATGTAGTCCTGACTCAGCCTACTCGCTCTTCTCTGGACCTTCTCTTGTGCTGTTATGTCCTTTTTGTAGCCTGGAGACCCAAACTGTACCCAGGACTCCAGATGAGGCCTCACCAGTGTGTTATAAAGACTTGAGCAGAACCTCCTGTGACTTGTACTCCACACATCAAGGCGCTATATAACCTGACACTCTGTGAGCCTTCTTAATGGCTGCTGATCACTGTCAGGATAGCTTAGAGTCCACTGTGACTCCTAAATCCTTCTCATAAGGTGGACTCTCGATTTTCAGACCCCCATTGTGTATTCAAACCTCACATTTTTACTTCCTATGTGTAATTCTTTACATTTACTGACATTAAATTTCATCTGCCACAAATCTGCCCAAGCCTGTCTGCTGTCCAAGTCCTTATGTGATGATATAACGGATTCCAAATTATCTGCTAATCCACCTATCTTGGTATCATCTGCAAACTTAACCAGCTTGTTACTTATATTCCTGTCTAAATGATTTATAAATATTAAAAATAGCAGCGGCCCTAGCACTGCCCCCTGCTGGTCACCACTCTTAACATCACCTAATTCTGATGAGGTTCCTCTCACCATCACCCTCTGCTTCCTGTGTTTGAGCCAATTCTGCACCCATCTAAAAACATCACCCTGAACTGCCACTTCTTTTAACTTGATGCCCAACCTCTCATGTGGCACCTTATCAAATGCTTTCTGAAAGTCCAGATAAATAATCTCATAAATTCCACTTTGATCGCCTAACCTTTGTTGCCTCCTCATAGAATTCCAGCATGTTAGTAAAACACGGCCTCCCTCTTCTGAGCCCATGCTGACTGTCCTAATAACTCCTGTCCTTGTCATGTGTTGCTCAATCTTATCCTTAATAATTCCTTCCATTAATTTTCCTGTGATGCTTGTTAAGTTTACTGGCTTCTTGGATCTCCCCTGTCACCCTTTTTATATAATGGGATGACATTTTCCATTTTCCAGTCCTTCAGAATCTCTCCAGTGCACAGTGACTTCCTAAAAGTATACTGCTCAAAAGAATTAAAGGACCACTTTTTAATCAGAGTATAGCATAAAGTCAATGAAACTTCTGGGATATTAATCTGGTCAGTTAAGTAGCAGAGGGGGTTGTTAATCAGTTTCAGCTGCTGTGGTGTTAATGAAATTACCAACAGATGCACTAGAGGGGCAACAATGAGATGACCCCCAAAACAGGAATGGTTTAACAGGTGGAGGCCACTGACATTTTTCCCTCCTCATCTTTTCTGACTGTTTCTTCACTAGTTTTGCATTTGGCTACAGTCAGTGTCTCTACTGGTAGCATGAGGCGATACCTGGACCCTACAGAGGTTGCACAGGTAGTCCAACTTCTCCAGGATGGCACATCAATACGTGTCATTGCCAGAAGGTTTGCTGTGTCTCCCTGCACAGTCTCAAGGGCATGTAGGAGATTCTAGGAGACAAGCAGTTACTCTAGGAGAGCTGGAGAGGGCCATAGAAGGTCCATAACCCATCAGCAGGACCAGTATCTGCTCCTTTGGGCAAGGAGGAACAGGATGAGCACTGCCAGAGCCCTACAAAATGACCTCCAGCAGGCCACTGGTGTGAATGTCTCTGACCAAACAACCAGAAAGACTTCATGAGGGTGAGCCAAGGGCCCCATGTCCTCTAATGGGCCCTGAGCTCACTGCCCAGCAGCATGCAGCTCGATTGGCATTCGCCATAGAGTACCAGAATTGGCAGATGCACCACTGGTGCCCTGTGCTTTTTACAGATGAGAGCAGGTTCACCCTGAGCACGTGACAGAAGTGAAAGGGTCTGGAGAAGCCATGGAGAACATTATGCTGCCTGTAACATCATTCAGCATGAGCAGTTTGGTGGTGGGTTAATGATTGTCTGGGGAGGCATATCCATGGAGGGTCACACAGACCGCTACAGGCTTGACAAAGGCACCTTGGCTGCCATTAGGTATCAGGATGAAATCCTTGGACCCATTGTCAGACCCTATGCTGGTACAGTGGCTCCTGGTGCACGACAATTCCTGGCCTCATGTGGTGAGAGTATGCAGGCAGTTCCTGGAGGATGAAGGAATTGATACCATTGATGGCCACCACACTTTCCTGGCCTAAATCCAATAGAACACCTCTGGGACATTATGTTTTGGTCCATCCAATGCCACCAGTTTGCACCTCAGACTGTCCAGGAGCTCAGTGATGCCCTGGTCCAGATCTGGGAGGAGATCCCCCACAACACCATCTGTCATCTCATTAGAAGCATGCACCGATGTTGTCAGGCATGTATACAAGAACACAGGGGCCATACAAAGTGCTGCGTACAATTTGGAGTTGCTGCAATTCAATTTGGGCAAAATGGACTAGCCTGCCACATAAGTTTTTCACTGTGATTTTTGGGGCATCTTTGAATTCAGGGCTCTGTAGGTTGATCATTTTCATTTCCATCAAACGATGTGGCATCCTTTCGTTCCTAACACATTACCCAGTCTATATCAGTATAGATATCCAGGAGGATTTCTTTTTCCCATTGAGATCTGATGTGTTTTCAAAGTGTTCCTTTAATTTTTTGAGCAGTTTATGTGTCAAGGGTTTCTATCTGTACTCACTAGCCTCCTTAAAAACACGAGGATAAATATTATCTGGTCCTGGTGATTTGTTTGATTTCATCTTATCTGAGCAGCTCTTCTCTCTCTACAATCCCTCAGTACCTCCTTAGTAGTCCCTGTTACTGCTCTGAGGTTATCCACTTGCTCACTTGTGAACATCTCAGAAAAATGTAAGTTTAGCTCATCTGCTATTTCATTGTCTGTATCTTTTAATTCCCTTTACTATTCCTGATGAACTTGACCTCCTCCTTGACTGTTCTTTTACTACTAAAATACTGAAAGAATCTCTTGGGGTCTTCTTTCTCCTTATCTGCTCTATTCCTCTCCAACTGTCTTTTAGCCTCCCTGATCTCCTTCTTAATGGTTGCCCTCATGTTCTCATACGCGCTACGATTCTCTTTGCAGTCATTAGTCTTATATGCCTTATAAAGCAGTTTTTTTCTTTGCAACTTCTTATTTAAATCTTTATTAATACACCATGGAGTATTTTTAGTTTCCTATTAATTCCACATTTAGGTCTGTGTCTGTCCTGCATTACATTTTTAAACCTGTTCCGCTGCTCCTCGACGGTCTCCACAATTAAAAGCTCATTCCAGTCTACCCTACTTAGACTTTGTCACATCTGCTCACAATTAGCCTACCAAAGTTCAACTTCACAATTTTAGTCTTTGCGTCTGCACTCTTATAAACACTGAGAATTGTACTGAAGGGTCTGTTACACCACCTACTGGTCACACAGTGCACCACCTGTACATCCAATCCCTGAATTGTGAGCGGACACAGAGGCTCTTTGGTGCGGTGAAAGTCAATAAGGAGTTCCTTTGGTTCTGCTGACGTTAAGTTGCAGACAATTCTCAAAGTTCTCCTCCTCCTCCTCCTCTCCTTTGTCTCGTCCCCCTTGTCAATACATCCCATGAGTGCTGAATCATCTGAGAATTTCTGCAGGTGACCTGACCTGCTGTTCTATTTTCTAGTCTGAGGCGTACGGAGTGACGAGATATTTAGACAGGCCTGCTACTTGTGGTGGTCCAGTGTTGTTCACACAGTCCTTGAGTCTCACAAACCGCGGCCTGCTTGACACATAGGCCATCATCAGGACCCCACAGGCTCATCCACCTTCAAACCTCTGAGCTGACTCCTTAAAAATCAGGCTGAATGATATTGAAGAGGTTGGAGAAATCAAAACACATCAACCTCACAGAGCAGCCAGCTTTATAGATAATGAATGGTATCCTCCACTCCAATCTTTGTTTAATAGGCAAACTGCAGAGGGTCCAGGTGGTCTACCACAAGAGAACTCATGTAGTTCAGGACCAGCCTCTCAAAGGTCTTCATGATATGAGACATCACTGCCACTGGCCTGTAGTCATTAGGTGAAGATGTGTCCACCTTACAGTCCAGGATGTTCTCCACAGCAGTGAAACTTTCTGGAACCTCAGGAACAAACTCAAGAGGTGACAGAGGACGTCACAAAGCTGGTCAATATGGGCCTTCAGAACTTGAGGACTGACTCCATCTGGTCCTGCGGCTTTTCCGGTGTGTAGCCTCCTCCATTGCCTTCTAACCTGGTGTTCTGTATGGAAGCCCTGAGAAAACTTGTCTCTGTTGTACTGCAATGCGCTTTTTATTTAAATGTCAGCAGTCAACACTTTAATGAAGTGAAAAGAAAACACAAAGGTGTCTGTTTGAATATATGAAATAAAACAGAAAACTTGTGAAAACTGTGTCATTAATAATTAAGCTTCGTATTTTTGAGATTACTTTACTCAATCTAAACTGCACTTAATTCAACAGAATTACAAATAAATCCAGTCGGGCCTGAAGCACGCAAAAGACTGGAAGCATTTACATACAAAGCATGGAAAGCATGGAAAGACTTCAGAGTCAGGTGGCTGGAAACATCCAACAGAGAATAAAATAAAGTCGTTTAAAAACACGGGAGTTTATATTAGTAGCACGTTAGATTACCCAATAAAGTGTAATTGAGAGCTTGGGCGCCACCTGGTGTTCCTTCCCTGTCACTGCCCCTCGCTTTCGTTGATTTTCTATTTGCGAATCGTTTTGTGACCGTGCACTCCATACAAGGCACTATATAATGACCGGTGAGCCACAGAGTGTAACGAGTGCATCTCGGGAGACGCGCGCATCGTCACCGGGAAAGTGCAGTTGGTGACGTTCGCTTACCGGCGTCCCGTCCGACTCCTGACGTCGCCTTTTGCCCAATGTTACCTGGACAGACCGCACCC
The DNA here is from genome assembly GCF_016835505.1 of Polypterus senegalus. NCBI lineage: Eukaryota > Metazoa > Chordata > Cladistia > Polypteriformes > Polypteridae > Polypterus > Polypterus senegalus. The sequence goes on from NC_053159.1 coordinate 191,345,982, forward strand.
TCCCGTCACGCGGACTTGCGTTAACTGGTTTGACGCGGGGTGGACTGAATTTGCAAACGCATCTTCATGAAGTTTGATGGGCGCTTCTTTTTTCATTATAAGGTCATTTTAAGGAAGGCGCTGGACGCTCCTGCTTTAGCCTGCTGCACGCCATACTTCTGTTTGACCTAATGTCGTTTTTTACCTAAAAGGATCGCACAATTTATTTTAAAATGCACATTTTTAAGAAGAAATTTACGGCACGAAGCGTAGTCCGATATTTAGCGTCGTGACGCCCTGGCGCGCCCCGCTATGTGCACGTGCGCGCGCCCCCGACGGCTGGTTCAGCAAAGTTGCCGCTCCGTGAAGTGCCGCAGTTCGGAGGGGTCCTGCGTGAGAAGTGGTCGTCTCTGCCGCTCTCGGGTGGGGAAGTTTAGCCGCAGTCTTATCTGATAATCACGGACTAACTCGCCTTCTTATTTAATTCTTTCAGGTAACCTTCGCGGGGCAGCAAGATCACCTGTTAGAAGAAGATGCGGCTGCGCCTGTTCTTCATAATCATCGTCCACTTCACCCGAAGCTGCGCCCAGGACTCCGTGGAAGGACTTTGGACTCCTGGACTCCGAACACCCGGTGCGTCTGCGGTTGTCCGCCATCCACAAAACGGGCTTGGGTTGGGGTCAACATAGGTTGCAGTCGGGTGGGCTATGGATTTAGGTTATATGGTGTGGTGCAACGTGCGAATGGCAGGTAGATACAGAGAAGTGGACAGACGGGCAAGAATCAGCCTTGGCAACAGACACATATCATAATGGTGGGTGGGGATCTTAAATATAGGGGTGGGCAAGAAATGATAAAGTTCAAAATTTTTAACAAATGACAGACAGCTTGAATGGGATGGCATGGCATGAAACTTGGGGGGAGGTTGGGGGCTTAACTTGATGACCTCCTGGACCCTGGCCAACTAGGGATGCGCACCTTTGAGATGAAGGACACTGAAACGAGAAAGAATTTCAGGGGAGATGCGCGTTGTCGTTTTTTTTTTGCTTCGTGTTAAGCTGCAGGGGGCGCCCACTTCTCACCTACGCACACAATTGGGGACTTTCCTCTCGGACTATCCAGCCCGCCACTTTATGAACCCGTTAGGGCGACATCGGATCCGATCAGATGAGGGTCTGGACGGGACAAATCAAATGTTCAGCATTAGGGGGGTTCGTAAAGGTGGACTATTCTAAGACCAGTCTGGAGCGCGCCCGTTGCTAACTCTGCCAGTGGGCCCCGCGAGGGCCAGAGAGCAGTCTGGGGACAGAAAGGCGGTACACGAGCTGGCACGGATACGAGAAGCCGAGCCAGTCCACCTGAATCCGCTCTGAATCGCTCGACCGGGCACAAGCTCGTGCTTCGGATGGCCCGGATGCGCGTGCACGCGCCATTGATCTCTATATAGCGCCTCTGCCTCCTCTCGCTCGGCTCTCTGGTGCTCCTGATTTATTTCCCACAAGATTAGCGCGTGTAATCCCACTAAGTGCTGCTGTTCATCGACGGCCCCTCGCGTAATGTTTGACTGGGCACTTTTTTTACCGTTTTTTCATAAGGGATTTAGATTAACGCTGTTTGGATTTGTGCCCGCGGCCAATTAAGCGAATCAGGCTGCCCATCGTGTCGACTCATCTGAAAAGCCGGAGCCGCGGATCTCTACGCATCTCGCGCTGCCAAGTGAGGGCCTGAGGGGTGCAAAGAGAGTTCCGCGATGCTGCTGCCTCATTTTTGTATTTTTTCATTTTTACTCAGAAGTCCACGTTTATTGCTTACCTCAAACCAGTGAGGAGGTCGCCGCAAGTTCCAGCAGCAGAATGGGACGCACCTCAACGTGGGAACAGTTAAACATTGAACTCCGCCCGTAACTCATAGACGTCACGCATTTCTTGCGCTCATTATTTGACTCCTCCCACAACCCTAATCTTAGCCACAGTGCAACTCATAGACACCTCATGACCAGCAGCATCGTACGTCAACGTCGCCGCCATATTGCGAGTGGCACTGAGATAGATAGATAGATAGATATGAAAGGCACTATATAATGATAGATAGATAGATACTTTATTAATCCCAAGGGGAAATTCACAAATTCTCCACTGCTGTGGAGTGAAGTAATGGATAACGTGCTGCTTGGGATTACAAAACGCTGTACGCTCCAAACCAGATCACAGGGATGACATTTCATAGGTAAGACTGAACACTTGTTTTAGTTATATTTGGCCATTAGAAAATCCCGTTTTATAATCTTAGCAACTCAAGGTCACCTTATAATAAAATTAAACAACATTAGTAAAATTAAAACAAGAAAATGATAAATCAAAAAGCAATAATGAGCAAACAAACAAAGAGAACTGGCAGTAACAGCGCAAAATTCACAATTGGTATGCCAGTTTGAAAAGAGAAGTTTTGAGGGCAGTTTTAAAATGTGTTATTGAATCGAGCTGACGAATATGAGAGGGAAGAGAATTCCCGAGTTAGGAGCAGCAGGAGAGACACTCGAGCTCCCATAGCACCGAGTCTGACGTGTGGCATAGAAAGTCGAGCTGCAGATGAGGATCTGAGTGAGCGAGAGGAGTGCCAGTCTGGAGGAGATCAGCGAGGTGTGGAGAGCTTTAAATGTTCAGAGGGATTGTGTGTCGTATTCTGTAGTGAAGTCGAGAGAGAATCGGTGTGACATGTTCAGTGGATTTAGAACAGCAGGTTGATATCCTGGCAGCAGAATTTGAAGAAGTTGTGTTTATGGATACGCTTTGTGTGGGATGGCAGACAGAATAGCATTACAGTAATCTATAGGTGAGGTGACTCGGGCATTAACTGATACTTCAGTACTGTGTTGGGTAAGAACAGGACGAGGTCTAGAAATGTGTCGGAGATGAAAGAAGGCAGTCCGAGAAACGTTACTTATATGGGAGGAATTATTTAATAATAATAATAATAATAATCTGCGGTGGGTTGGCACCCTGCCCAGGATTGGTTCCTGCCTTGTGCCCTGTGTTGGCTGGGATTGGCTCCGGCAGACCCCCGTGACCCTGTATTCGGATTCAGCGGGTTAGAAAATGGATGGATGGATGGATAATAATAATGATAATAATAATAATTATTATTATTATTTAATAATTGCCATTATTAGTGTATAAATGGATATAAATAATTGCATTTAAACGATTCACCAAAATCTGCTGTATGTAAACGATACTGTTTTAAACGTTATTGTTTTATCATCAGAAAACCCTTTTTCCACGTCTACCTCTATTGGTTTCAATGGCAGTTTTGCCACTCGCAATATGGCGGATGTGCTGAGGCATCGTGTTGACTGGGCAACACAGTGAATGCGCGTCTACCTATACATGTCTATGGGTCATATGGCGCAGACGTCCATGCAAGTTTTGCGTGAGATGTTTCTGGTTAAGCTGATCTCCCTGCTGATGTCAGGTGGCCTTCATGTTTGCCTGATCTCATTCTGTGCCATTTCTTCTTGTCTCAAGTCGAAAGTACAGTAGTACCTTGAGATACGAGTGCCCCAACATATGAGTTTTTTGAGATTCGAGCCACAATATGGTGGATGCGCTGACGTATCGTGTGGACTGGGCATCACAGTGAATGAGATGTCTACCTGTATATGTCTATGGTGTAACTGACCGTATTGCGCTTTACTGTCACTGTAGCCTGACAACTGTCACCAGCAGAGTGCTGAATGGCGCCTGTGCACTGAGGACGGGATTGGGGACCTCTTTATGAAGTTACATTAAAAAAGTCCCCCAGCACATACCCCCTAACTCCACCAGTGTTACACGATGCTGATCCTCGCTGATTTGTGGCTTTGGATTTCTGGATTTTGATTTCCAGTTTTATTTTTTTTCCACTACATTATTTCAACTACTTTCTGTTTTTCTTTGTTTATTTTGTTATTTACCGTTTTGTGGGCTCATTCTTTGTTTTGGGCCTTGGTAATTTGTTACGCTCAGGGGCAGACTGGTCATTAGGGCATTTGGGTAATGCCCGGTGGGCCGCGGGGACTCTGGTCTGGTCATGGGATGACTGTTTCATGAAATACATTTTATGTACTGGTTACTGTTTGACATTAAAAATAATTTTCTAAACTACTAAATGTTACCTGTCCGGTACTGAGATTTATATAATTTACTGTATCACATCATCAAGTTGTTTTAGTTGTCAGTACACGACGTTGCAGCAAAAAATTTGGTCCAAACTGCCTTTTGCCGATTTCTGTTTCGATATGCTTCATTTTGGTTAGCTTATACATTATTGCAATTTATTTTATCTCATATCTAGTATTTAAATTCTTTGGTACTAATAATTAGTTTAGATTATGGATTATGCATTCTCTGCGGTGGGCTGGCGCCCTGCCCGTTGTTTGTTTCCTGCCTTGTGCCCTGTGTTGGCTGGGATTGGCTTAAGCAGACCCCCGTGACCCTGTAGTTAGGATATAGCGGGTTGGATGATGGATGGATGGATATTTAACATGGGGTGGCAGAGTGGCACGGTGGGTAGCGCTGCTGGGTAGAACTGGGTAGAACTTCCTGTTCTCTGTTCACTTCCGGTTCTCCCCGTGTCTGCGTGGGTTTCCTCCCACAGTCCAAAGACTTGCAAGTTAGGTGGATTGGCGGTCCTTAATTGTCCCTGGTGTGTGTGTGTGTGTCCTGCCTGGGGTTTGTCTCCTGCCTTGCGCCCTGTGTTGCCTGGGATTGGCTCCAGCAGACCCCAGTGACCCTGTAGTTACGATATAGCAGGTTGGATAATGGATGGATGGATTATGCATTTTATTGTTCTCTGGTCGTCAGTGTGAGTGATAATTAGTGGTTTTCAGCTGTGATTATTAATATGATGAAATAAAGTTATAAAGCACACGATAGGAATTTTTCATATTACGATGGGACATTCCAGTGATGTGAGGTTTTCATTATGACCTCGGTAATCATTTATTCCATTGTTATCGAGTAGAGTTCATATCATAGGCTCATAGTGAGTAGCGAGCTGCGTACTCCTCACTAATTTTAAGAAAATCACAATGAAAAACGGGGCGAGTGGGCCGACCTCGTCACCTGACTCGTTGAAGGAGACCCAATCCGCTCCTGGTTACGTTTGAAAGTTTTGAGCTCTTCTGGGTATTCTTCTTTAGTTAAATAATTCAAATTCATTATTAAATTATAATTTTAGGTTTTGGTTATCTGGGCCAGTGGTTTGGACTTCTCCCCTCTCCTTTTCATGACAGTTTAGGCTGCTGGCCTCTTTTGAGCTGTGAGGCCTTTTAGGCCTGACCCCTAACAGCCCGGGGGTCACTGCTTCATCATTCCTGTCCCCTTCTGTCCTTCCCTCACCATCTTCTTATAATTTCTCAAGGAAAATAAATAATTACTACTAGGTTCACCAAAGTGACTGCACGGATGTCCCTTACGGTCTGCTATGTCTGTTTGTCTTTCCAGGGGTCTCGGCTTACAGCTGCCACCAGCACTCCTGGGCACTGCCACCTCCCCTGCCGCCACCTCTCTTCCCGCCGGTGATACTGGCTTCAATGTTCACGGTAACGTCACCAGTTCATTGCTTTTAAATTGTGCTGTTCATGTAACAGAAACGGGACAAAAAAAAATGTGTGAAAATAAAGACACAGAAGTGACAGTAGTGACACCAGCAGGGGACACCAAGCAGGGGAAAAGCAATAGCAACACACAAGTGTATACTGAGCACACATAAAAAGAGAACACTAAGGTGAGGACAGGCCAGTGAGTGACAGGACTGGATGACCAGAGTTCAGTGAAAGCCATGATGATGAAGATGATGATGGGGATGTGCTGACCCCCCCCAACAAGCTGATGTCTCCCAAGGCCTGATCTAGATAGATAAGCACTGGTCATGGAAGATCTGCAGCTCTTACTGACCCCACGTGAAGAGCTGTGGCCAAGAAAACACAATAATCAGACGTCACTCAGGGTCTGCCTGTCCTCGTAGTGTGATGCTGCAGCCAGGGCTTTACACCCGGCTCATGTTTCTTTCTTTTTATTGTTTGTCAATATTGTTTTCTTTATAACATCTCTTATATATAGACACATAAATAAGAAAGGCATTATATAAAAGGTAGGAAAGAAAAGGCACTATATAAACACAACATAATGGACAGATGAAAGGCACTATATGATAGATAACTGGCTAGCTAGATATATAGGAAAGGCACTATATAGTAGAGAGATAGATAGACATGAAAGGCACTGTATAAAAGATAGATATGAAACATACTACATAATAGACAGATGAGAGGCACTATTTGATAGCTAGCTAGCTGCACATATAGAAAAGACACCATATAATAGAGGGATAGACAGATATGAAAGGCACTATAAGATAGATAGATAGATAGATAGATAGGGAAGGAAAGGCACTATAAAATAGTGTGGAAGCCAGCCCCGGACACAGACAGACAGACACCTGAATGTCCACACAGCACACGGTGGCCCTGCACCACACACCCTCGTCAAGGGGCCTCTTCGGTCCTTCACCGCTTCCACTCCTCTCCACCAAGCTCTGTCTTCTTCCTCCCGACTGGAGGGAGGCGACCCCTTTTATGACCACCCGGACGTGCTCCAGGTGTCCTCGGTATTCCTTCTCCCAGCACCTCAGAGTGCTGACATCCAAGGGCGCACAATTGTCCTGGCGGTGACCACGGGCCCTGATAGGGTTGTACATCTATGCTCGAACCCCGTGGCCCCCATACCAGGCAGGGCGGCTGTCCTCTCGTGGTCCTGGGAAGGCACAGTCCCTCTCCTGGTCTGTCCAGGCTTGGCGACCGGGCACAACCCCTAGCTGACCACCACAATAGATAATGTAGATGTGAAAGGCACTATAAGATAGATCAATATAGAAGGAAATGCACTATATAATAGGCAGATATGAAAGGAAAGACACTATATAATAAATGGATAGGAAAGGACAGGCACGATATAATAAATAGGAATGGCACCATATAGGGTGGTCCGGATCGAATTATACAATTTTCATTACGCTATAACTTATTAAGTTTATTACATAGAACATCACCCAAAAAATCCCAGACCATCGAGAAGTGTGCGAACTGACGACATGAAGAATCGTCTTTGTGCCGAACTGGAATCGTCCCTGCATAAATCAAAGTCATCCAGATGATCTGGACCACCCTGTATAATACATGGATAGATAGGCGCTATATAACAGATAGATATAAAAGGCACTATGCAATAAATGGATAGGAAAGGAAAGGCACTATATAACAGAAATGGCACTATATAATAGATAGATAATTCTTTGTCAATAACAACATCAAACTCATTGTTCCCCGTGAATCCTTCACACATCAAAGCTTTCCTCCGTATGGTTTACCACACCACGTATTAAAGAGAGGGGATGAGGTGAGTGGAGTTATGGAGATGAAGAACTCTAACATTTACTTCCGATACTGAAAATACAGAATTGCTGTGACCGGACTGTTTAAAAAAGGGGGTCTTCTGGTCCTTTTCCAGGACCAGTACACCACGCAGTCCTAGACTGGACAGCAGGCTGGTTGTTGATTCTGGCCGATTCTCTTTCTCCAGGGGCCTACTGACGTGCGTCTCATCCCGAGAGACCCCTTCACTCCGATGACCAAATGCAAAGGCACTGCAAGCCCAACGATGTTCCCGGTAAGCAGCCGCACTCCAGTGGTCTTTGATGGCAGTTGTCTTATACAGCCAGAGGGTGGCGACTTTGCTCCGTCTCACAGTGCTTGTGTGGACCTTGGTGGACGCTGCAGTAGAAGCCTCATCCTCAGGCCTGACAGCAGTTGTGACTTGAGAGTGGCCTCCATATCCTCCTCCTATGCCTGTGCACACGATGGGGTCAAATCCCTGTAAACTAATTACCCACAATGCCCAGAGCTGATTTCCTCTTCTTTCTGACCAGTGCTGTCTTTTCAGGATGTCTCCTCGATGCCTGGGACCCCAGGACAGAAAGGTGATAAGGTAACACACACCATCTTTCATGTTGTCCCATTTGATCACTCTGCTTATGTAAATCACATTCAGGCCCCACCCTTTAACTGTTCACTGACCAGTCTGACATCCTCATGGGTCACGCCCACTCCCTCTCTAAATTCAAGTCTTTCATAAGCTCCACCTCCCCTATGGGGGTGTCTGACTCTTGTGTTGGCTGCACTGGTGACCTTCCTCGCTCTAAGATGTGTTTTTGTTCAATTCACAGGGCAACCGAGGCCTCCGTGGAAGCACAGTAAGTCGAGGAGTCCCAACCCTAACCATATAGATGTTTTTCCTGTGGTTCTCAGCTTTATTGTCTCCTCTGCAGGGTCCCCCGGGACGAATTGGAGCTCCAGGTGCAAGAGGCCCACCTGGTCTACCAGGACCCACTGGAGAAAAGGTCCTCTCTGGTTCTGAAACCAAGACAAGTCACACATTGAGCTTTCATGCAAATGCGTCCCTCAAGCCCCACCCCCACCTCATTTCTTTGGATGTCCCTGGCTCCATAATCCCCCCCTAAATCTCACCAGAGTCACTCTGTTAACCTCAGCCACATTCAGCCACCACCCTCTCATGACCCTCTGCCCAGTTTCTGTTCATCACAGGTCTACTTGGGACAGCTTAGCTATTAGCTAAACAGACAGACAGACATGATGGACAGAATGATCTCCTCTCGTTTGTCAAATTTCTTATGTTCTTCTTATGTTCTAAACCCCCCCTCGTCCTTATCCCTTCCTAACTCCTTATCCCCCTTTCCCTTCAAATCCCCTTTCTCCTTAAGCCCCACCCCTTCAAGACTCACTGATCAGTCTCCACTCACCTTCTCCCCTCACCCCCTTTCTCCAGCATACAGTATTTAAGCTCCACCCCTTTACGACTTGCCGATCGGTTGGCTACTAGCAGTATCGGTAGACGGTAACCAAGAAAACAAACTGAGGATCGAAACCAGGAAGTCGAGAATCACATCCAAGTTAAAACATAATTAAAAGTCCCCATTGAAATACAAACTTGTAGACATGGAGAGCTTTTACGTCAGTATTGAAACCAGCGTGTTATTGTTGAGTTTATCCGCAATCTTGGATGGAGATGGCCTGACTGCAATGACCTTTTATCTTGTTGTATCTAAAGGCTTTGTCCACTTACACAACTTTTCCAGTTATACCCTTCATTTACATAATCTTAGCGAGTCAGAGGCGGTCGGTGGCGGGCTCCAGGGTGCACATCTGGATGGCGGTGCATGCTGGTAAACCAAAAACCAACATCATAAATAGAATAAGGGAGAGAAAAGACTGCAGAAAGACCAGAATAATTTTTTTATGAAACATCAATCTGACACCCCCACCTAAACTCCGCCCCTTTTGACCAGTCCTCTCAGATCCCACCTTCACTCCACCCCTTATTTTACAATTGGCCATCTCTAACCTTCACCACTCTTTAAGCCCCACCCCATTACTGCTCACTGATCCAATGCCACACCACTCAGACTCCACTCCCACCTTCTCAAGCCCACTTGATCCAATGGGGTGCCAGACTCAATACTGGCAGCATAAGGTCCGGCTTACTTGTCTGAACTTATGACTTACAAACCCGAGCGCACATTAAGATCTCAAGATGCTGGTCTGCTTATGAATCCAAGGATTAATAAAATAACAGTGGGAGGTCGAGCTTTTAGTTACAGGACCTCCTAAACTGTGGAGTGGTCTGCCTGCTACTATTAGAGATGCCCCTTCACTCTCAGGCGGAAGACTCACGACTTCAGTTTAGCACACCCTGACTAGAGCTGCTGATTAACTGTACAGACTGCATCTCTGTTGTCAGTCATTAGCACTAAAACAGAAGTAACACAATAGTTAGAATTTGATACTCACACTCACCTATTCTGCTTCTCTTCTCGGTAACCGAAATGTGGCACTTGGTGCCACGGCCCACCGGAAGTAAAGTCATCCTTGATGGAGGATCGCAGGAATCGTGGGGTAGAGGGGTCCTTTCATCGGATTGGCTGTCTCAGCTGTGGAATGGCCAAATGGGGGAGGCAGCTTGATGACTGAGGTCTCCAGAACTCTGAACAAATCCAAATCGTATTATGGGATATCATCTACTGTTAAATTCTACTCCATACTTGTACATTTTTTATTTTTATACTGTATTGTGGATTACTTGTGTTCTGTTCTGTGTATTGTATTGTATTGACCCCTCTTTTCTTTTTGGCACCCACTGCACGTCCAGCCTACCTGTAAAGGGGTCTCTCTTTGAATTGCCTTTCCCGAGGTTTCTTCCATTTTTTCCCTACAAGGGTTTTTTTGGGAGTTGTTTCTTGTCTTCTTAGAGAGTCGAGGCAGGGGGGCTGTCAAGAGGCAGGGTCTGTTAAAGCCCATTGCGGCGCTCCTTGTGTGATTTTGGGCTATGCAAAAATAAATTGTATTGTATTGTATAAGCTACAAGACAGGAACGAGTGCCAGGGAGCAGACCAGTCCATCACAGATCCCAGTCACACTCACACATAACACACTCTCGTCCTCCTAATGCTCACCAGCAGTTAATCCCCACCCTTTCATAACCCACTTATCAGTCATCATTGGCCACACCCATCCACCGCTCCTTCTTTAATTTCCACCCATCTCATCATAATTAGAGGCCCTTACAGTCTACACCCCGCCCCTTTATTTAAATGAGCTCAACATAGCCATTTGCCTTCACACCAGCCTTAGTTGAGATAACAATGGCGCCCTCTCCTGGGAAGCCCCATTTAGATTATTTTTCCAATTTAGCCTTTTTTTGCTCTGTACAGGGTGACAAAGGATCAAGAGGCTGGGTGGGCTTTTCAGGCCCAAGAGGTCTACCAGGAAAGGTGAGTACAGGCCCCACTCAATGTTCTTGCACCTTGTTTGTGGAACACCTGACATTTCAACATCTTTACCATTCAGAGTGACCGTGGACTCAAGGGCGTTGAGGGGGAAGTTGGAGACCGTGGTGTGCTGGGACAGCAAGGCGATAAGGTAAAGCCATCCATCAACACCACCGCTCAGCATGCGGGCATTGAGGACAGAGCTTGACGTGAGGTTATGTTCTTTACAGGGCTCTCCAGGACCTTTGGGACCAGAAGGCTTGAAGGTCAGTATCAGTGTCCTACAGGTGGTGTGAGGCCAGCTTTTGTTTGTGGCACTTCACTAGGGATGTTACGGTAACCGAATCCAATACCCTCATGAAAGTGTGGACAAACAGCAAAACAGATGGCTTCATCCAGCTGACCTTTGCACAGATGACCACCATCCATCCAGGCCACAAGTGACCTGCAGATAACAGCCACACTTCAGGTGGCCCAACAGACTGACACCACCGATGACATTATAGGCAGCCTAATGTGTGACCAGTCAGCCAGCCACTTAGATGACCACACATGTGCCCTTACCGTCATTGTGAGGTCCAGATGGCACATTCACAAAGGATGCTCACTCCATTTCTGTGCCCACAGGGTGACCCGGGAGAAAAAGGCAATGTGGGCAGCGTGGGAGCCAATGGACTGCGAGGCCACCCTGGGCTGAGAGGATTCCAGGTAAATGACCAATGGGTGGAAACTGGGGTTCTGGGAGTTTGCTACACAAGGTTAAGGACACCAACACAACCCAGTGCCAGTGGTGGGCATTACACACCACTTCTCACTCGCTGGTGTGCCACTTTAATATGACAGATATCAAAAGATAAAAGACAGACGGATTGACTGATGGGTGGTGGTGCAGAGGTGCAGCTCTCGGACCCCCACTTTGTTTCTCTCTGGTAGGGTTGGCATGTTCTCCTTTGGCATGTTCTGGTGACTTTAAATTGACCACCGTGGTTGTGTGTATGCAACTGGTGTCCCACCCAGGGGTTGGCTCCTGTCTCCTAATGTTGTTGGAGGGGTGGCCCATTCATGCCACATGGGGTCCTGACTGCCAGGACCCTACAAGTCTACAGTTGTGGTGAAAAGTTCTCAACCCCTCCTTTGATGGCCATGTATGTCACGGCACTGTTGGGCTTTCATTGATTTCCACATCTGGTCTTCTTCAGTGGCGGAATGATTGGAAAACGTCCACCTCGATTACAGAACAATTTTTAAAAATCTGAAACGTAGCGCATCGTTTTTAATTTATTGTGGGTTTTCTGAAACTATCCTGGGGTCACGAATATCTGTATACTAGCCATTCACCCCAGCTCTGCCCGCGTAGTACTGAAAGGAGACAAACTTTAAAAATCAATAAACAAAAAGGCATCGCTAGCTGAGTGGAGGGAAGTTACGCTCCAAAACGCAGACGTTAGACTGGCTCCCCACTCCTGACGTCACGCTCCCCGTCCCCGCGGCCCGCAGCCTCAGATTAGCGTGAATACATCGCTCCTGCAAGCAAACTCTGATACTTAGCGCGATGAGAGAAGTTACAAAATTACCGGGGACGTTCAAGCAAATTATAGAAAAAAAACGTTAAATCCGGTAAGTAGTTCTCTCGTGAAAAGCGGACGGACATACAGACAGACAGACGTTGGATTTTATTATATACCGTATATACTCGCGTATAAGTCGGGTCTTGAAACCTGAAAAACTGATCATAAAATCAGACCCCAACTTATACGCCCGTTCAAAAGTACGACACTTAATTTTAATTTTTTTTTTCACATCTTCATGCCTCCTCTAACCTCACATCAGTTTCTCAGACGCATCAAATTTTGTCGCAGCAGCGCAGTTACCGATTTCTTTTGACCACTTCAATGACTTTTAATTTAAAACCAGCTTCATGTTTTCTTCTGATCGAACACTCAATCGTAGATAAGAGACGCTCTTACGATAAAAGTGTATGAAGATGTGAGATACAAAAAACACAAAACAGTGCAAACGTCGCTTCAGAATAGTGCGGGTATTACCGTGTGGTCCGTGGAGACTCTCTCAGGAGGGCATTAGCATATCGTAATCCCTAGGACCAATAGCATGAGTTTTCCACATTCGACTTATACGACCAACATTATAAAATATAAAATCAATACGTGGGAAAACTTAAATGTGAGCATATACGGTATATAGAGATGAGGTCAAAACTCTCCATACGCCTACCTAAGTTCTTAATGAAGAGGAGATGAAAGTTCCAGAACTCGATGCCACTTCACTGCCTTGAGATCGACTCCCGCTGGTAGCTTCTCCATGTTGCTCTTTTCGTGGCACTCATTGGATTAACCCGACACACAATAAAATCGAAAAGTGCAAAGGAGCTCAGTGTAGACGGGACAAAGAGCATCATAGACTTTGACAAATCGGAAACGTCTCTCGCACTCGATTCCAAGACCATCAGTTCATAGAGTTGTCCGTAAGTCCAAACTCTTTGGATCTGCCAAAGTTTGGAAGAGGACCCAAACCGTCACCCTCAGATGAGAGGAAATGGCTGTGGATGGTCAGCCATAAACTGGAAGCTGCTGGAACGCCAGTGTCATTGTCCCCAGTCAATTGAGGTTCACGTCCAAAATGGCCACCTTGAAGCTTGACTAATGTTTGTGGCTGATCACATGGACAATAAAAAGGCCTTCTGGAGAAAAGTTAAAATGGTCAGATGAGACAAAGCCCGAGATGTTTGGCCGCAATGGCTGGAGGTTTGTTTGAAGGAGAAAAGCTGAGGCAATCATCCCCAAGGACACTGCGCCAACTGCTCATCATGGTGGTAGCAGCATCATACTCTGAGGCTTGCACAAGGTGGATGGGATAAAGGAGGAGGAGGGTTGACTCAGAATTCTTCAGCATCACCTCAAACCTTTAGCTAAGAGATTGAAACTCTGTCCCAATTATGTGCTCCAACAGGACATGTTTGGAATGGTCGTCCCACAGTCCTGAACTCAACCCAATTGAAAATGCGTGGGCCATCCTGAAAGGTCACGTCTGTGCCAGGAAACCAAGATATGTGGTTGAACTCTTTATATAAATATCTCAAATATATTCTTTCTCAAATATCCAACGAGAACTTTGCCACAAGCTTGCTGATGGCTACCAGAAATGTTGCCAAGAACATTTAATCAAATATTAGGTGTGGCGTTGGGATATTTTTAACACTGTGACGGTTTCGGAGAAAACACAATAAATTCATTCATCCATCCATCCATCCATTTTTCAACCCACTATATCCTAACTACAGAGTCACGGGGGTCTGCTGGAGCCAATCACAGCCAACACAGGGCGTAAGGCAGGAAACAAACCCCCGGCAGGGCGCCAGCCCACCGCAGGCAATAAATTCAGACTTGTCAAATTTTTGCCACCGTACGTGACCACAGTGTACCGGAAAGTGCTAGAAAGACGTGACCTCGAGGCCACACTCCACGCCCACCATAAACAAGCTGGCAGCAAGGCATCCTGGTGAGGTGGAACCTTCGGCGTAATTGTTGGGAAAAGAAAAATAAAGGGTGAGGAAAGATGAACCTCACGGAGACCAGAAGTGCAGGAGTCACTGAGGACGAGGTCAAGGCTGTCCCTTCCTCCTCCTCCTCATAACCTCCATTTTCAAACCAGATGCCGCTCTTTTCCATTCTTCTTTCTTGGTGTCTACAGGGACAGAAAGGTGATCCAGGCATAGCAGGGTCTCATGGACCGGTGGGATCAGCAGGTGACCATGGCCCACAGGGACCCACAGGACCTCCAGGAAAAGGTGAGCGCTAATGTGCTTCAGTTGGGATGTCTATGAAGCAGTGGAGTGGATCAAGGAAATCTAATTAACAGTAACCACGAGATGGCCCCACTCAGTACCCCTGAACCAACCAAGTCCTGCCTAGAAATGCCAAGCTGGTGCCAGGCTCTGACTGGCATAACAGTAAGACGCTTAGCAGGCGTGACCCGGCCCCTTATTATGTCTTGCAGTGCATGTCGTCCCCGGGGAAAAAGGTGAGAAGGGCAGAGTCGGCACGAGTGATCCTTGCCCCTGCCCCCTGGAACGGGCATCATACCCAAATGCACAGATTCCTGCGGTGAGTGACCTGTGGTTTGTAAGACCCCAGCTGGTGGCAGTGTAAGGGAGTCAAAATGATGCCGATTGAGAAGGGGTGCTCACTGGCTGAGCTGGGCATCAGCTGCCCCTCTCCTGTTGCTGTGTGGCCAGAAGGTGGCAGGGCTGCTAATGGTCAATCCTGAAGAGGGCGATTATAGACCACTTTTTTTTTTTTCCTTTTTAGATATTTATAGTCAACAATGAAGAGGAACTATGGGCACTGCCCAGGGGGAACATGATGGTCCTCAGAAAGGACACCCGCACACTCTACTTCTACGAGAAGAGTGGCTGGGCGACAGTACACGTAAGTCAACACACGAAAGGGGGCCACAAGTAAAATAGTGCCACTTCCTGAGCTCTGTGCCCTCTGCCAGGTGGTGCCACTCCTCTGTGCCACAGCTCAGTCTCCCTGGTACCCTCTATACTGGTCACGTGGCAGCCATCACTGTGGGAATGGGAAATGCAGGGCAGGATGGACACAATGGATGGCATCAATAACACCTCAGGTGTCATCAGAATGGGCTCGAGGACTCCTTTGTTAGATTAAGTGCTGGCATAGGTGGCATGTATATGGAGTGCTGGGCAGAGTGGAAAACATTAAATTGGTGCAGTGCCAGCTGAATCCACTGGGGCACAGACATGGGTGGTGCATCATGAGTCGAGTGTCCCACCCACACCTGCCTCGTCTTACCACTCCTGTGCATTCCCTTCTTAGTTGGTGTCTATTTTGCCCACCTAGGGCTGGCGGGGGAGCTGTGGAGATGGAGTACGCCAAGCAGAGATCGGCGAGCAGTGTGACGATGGCAACAGGGATGCTTCGGACAGCTGCATTGGTAAGAACCTCCAGGGGCGCTGCTGCTGTGGGTCCAGGATGGTTTTAGAATCCTCAGCTTTATTCTTGTCCTTGTTCAATTACTGCTTTTCCTTGCCAGGGTGACATACCACAGCGTCATCTCAATGTTCGTTACCACTCTCTCAGGGATTGGGCCATAATGTTTACAGTTGCTAGGCTTGTCGCCGGTCACATGACATATTTAGTCATCACTCGTAAGACGGTGGCCTGGCGGGGTCACTACCCTTGCCCTGGGGTCACCTCTAAATTCATTCGCTTTGGTACCCCGTACTCTTTTGGCCCCATTGTTACCTCGTTCCTCTCCTGCTCTTCTCTCTAAGCACCACAGAGCATTCGCCAGCCTCGGACAGTCAGCCACTCTTCTCACTTCCTGGCTGCCCAATTGGGATGAGAGTAAGAATACTGCATGAAAAAGAAAGGTGACCCCCTGAAAATGTATATCAGGAATAGGAGGAGAGCGATATATCGGTAAGGTGGGCCTCAAAGGCTTCCGATGACCCACCAGCTCAGAGGTCATTCCACTTCTCCTGGGGTGGACGCCACCAACACCCCATTCCCGAATGTTCCAGCACGAGCCCTCTGTCTCACTGATGTGCATCTCTGATTATCCATGGATGGGAAATCAGGGGGTCTGCAGTTTTTAGTGAGGCACTATATCAAATAACTCTTGGCATGAATGCCAATTGTGCCAACCTTCCAAATTCATGCCATACCCCGCCCACTACTGGCACATGTCACTTGCTCCTCTTTCAGAGTGTCGCAGAGCATTTTGCGGAGATGGCCATCGTCACCAGGCAACTGAGCAGTGTGACCAGCAGGACTTTGGCCTGGAGACATGCGCCACCTACCTCCCGGGGTAAGTCTGGACAGACTGTGGTCACTGGTGGGGTGTGGGGGTCTCCTAAGATGGTCTGCTTGTGCTTTACCAAACACCTTCGTTTGTATCACTTTGTTCACAGTTCACACGGTACACTGAAATGCGACCGCTTCTGTCACATCGACTCGACTGACTGCCGCTACTTCTGGGGCTAATGGCTCGTGTGCCCCTTCTGTCCCTTCCATTTGCGCACACCACAATGCTGCAAATCAACTTGAGACCACAAGGGGGCACTCTGGCTCAGTTCCCACTCCAGACCTCTCATGTCTACCGTGAAGATGAACGGCAGGATGCTGGGACAGGGATGAGGGTGACGTGGACAAGGCAGACTCAGCGGAGCCCAAAGCCATCAGTCGCCTTGAAGCATGGATGGCACTTACATGTGGTCAGCCTGCTGCTCTGATTTGACTTCATTATTTCTTGGACTGTCCTCCCCACCACCATCATCATCATCCTTAGACCTCCATCTTTATCTCACCATCATCCTAACGCTTGCACAGCTTGATGGTGTGTGACCTCAGCAAGTGTCCCCTCGGCAGCGAGGTGACCCCAAATGATCACAAAAATGTAATCACTGCTAGCATGACGTTTCTGTTATATAGTGCCTTTATTTGGCCAACTCGACAGAAGCAGTGCTTGGCCATCGAGTGGAGCGACGCTCCAGTGGTGAACTGCGAGCAGAGCTTGGATTAAGGAGTGGGTGTGGCTGGGATGGTGGGAGGGGCCACACTGACACCTTGTAATATTCTCAATCACATTTAATAAAAGCTTTCAGCGACCCACGTGACCCCAAAGTGCCCCTTTTCTGCTCATCCTTGAACAGCACTGGGCCGTATGGACCAAGAGGTTGCCAGGCCCAAAACAATACTGGCAGACATGTTCACACACACACACACACACACACACAAGTTGCTGTTTTTTACCTCTTGCTTAATGCTAGCAGAGAACACATTTTGCTTCTCCTCGAAGCTCAATTTAGTTTTTGGCTCACGAGTATTGAAATGGCTGCATTTAGAAACCTGTATCTGAAATTCACACCACGGCTCCAGATCTCAGGCTTTCCTGTCTTTGTTACTGGGTGATACTAGCCAGTTTGGATGGATGGTCTTTCGCACGTCTGCCTGCTCCATTTTCTCAACATGCTTTGAATAGCCGACACTCAGAATATCATAAATATCATAAGTCGTTACTGGAGGGAGTACAAGGTGTGAGCCACTTAACAGCCATGATACGTTCTGTGAAACTGGACTTACTGCGTGAACTCCATATTATATTTTGGGGGATTGTTATTATACAGGGTGAGCGAAAATGAAGTACCTCATTTCTCAAGGTCGATAAATAAAAGGAGCTCATATCACACCAGTATTGGCTTCCCTGCAATGGCTTCCAGTACAGTATCAGGTGAATTGTATGATTTTACTGTTTGTGTGTACTGCATGGGTCTGCTCCTTCATACACTGAGTGCACAATTATTAGGCAAGTGAGAATGTTGACCATATCATAATTTTTATGCATATATTCATCATCTCCAAGCTGTATAAACTTGAATGCTTATTTGATTTAAGCATATCGGGTGATGTGTATTTGTGTAATTTTGCCTAAGGAGATCCACGCCCTCTAACAAGGTGTGCAGAATTATTAGGCAGCTTCTTTTCCTCAGGAAAAATGGGCCAAAAAAGAGATTTAACTGACTCTGAAAAATCAAAAATTGTAAAACGTCTTTCAGAGGGATACAGCACTCTCCAAACTGCTAAGATACAGTATCTGGGCATGATCATAGAACCATCAAGCATTCTGTTGCAAATAGTCAACAGGGTTGCAAGAAACACGTTGAGAAACAAAGACGCAAATTAACTGCCACGGATTTGAGAAAAATCAAACGTGAAGCGACCAGGAACCCGTTATCCTCCGGTGCTGGCATATTCCAGAGCTGCAACCTGCCTGGAGTGCCAGAAGTACAAGGTGTTCAGTGCTCAGAGACACGGACAAGGTAAGGAGGGCTGAAACCAGACCACCACCGAACAAGATACATCAACTGAAACATCAAGACTGGGCCAAGGAGTATCTGAAGACAGATTTTTTCAAAGGTTTTATGGACTGATGAGATGAGAGTAGCACTTGATGGACCAGATGGATGGGCCCGTGGCTGGATCAGTAACGGGCACAGAGCTCCACTTCGACTCTGACGCCAGCAAGGTGGAGGTGGGGTACTGGTACGGGCTGGTATTATTAAAGATGAGCTAGTTGGACCTTTGCGGGTTGAAGATGGATTCATATTCAACTCCCAAACCTAGTGCCAGTTTTTAGAAGACACTTTCTTCAAGCAGTGGTACAGAAAAAAGTCTGCATCTTTCAAGAGGACCATAATTTTTATGCAGGACAATGCTCCATCACATGCATCGACGTACTCTACCTTAACATCCTTTTCTCACTATACCCAGCATCTCTCCTCTGCTCTGTCCAAACCAACAGAGTCTCACCTCTCTGACTGTGTCCCAACCATCCAACTTGAGCTGACCCTCTAATGTCCTCATTTCTAATCCTGTCCATCCTCATCCCACCCTATGCAAATCTTAGCATCTTTAACTCTGTCTTCTGTGCCACCATCTCCAGCCCATATAGCGCAGCTGGTCTCACTACCGTCCTGTAGACCTTCCCTTTCACTCTTGCTGATACCCGTCTCTCACAAATCACTCCTGACATTCTTCTCCACCCACTCCATCCTGCCTGCACTCTCTTTTTCACTTCTCTTCCACACTCCCTGTTACTCTGAACTGTTGATCCCAAGTATTTAAACTCATCCACCTTCACCAATGTTCAGAGAAATTTAAAAAAAAAACCCAAGAGCTCCATCTCAGACTCCACAGGCCTCAGTTAGCATATCAAATGTTAAAGATCAATTAGAAAAAGACTGAACTTGTTTGGAAGGGTTGCCAGGAGCAATAAATCTTCTCTCTAAAAAGAACGTGGCAGGACGGCTTACTTTTGGAAAGCTGCATCTCAACAATGTCCTTTGAACAGATGAGAGCAAAGTGGAAAGGTTTGGCCGTAGCGCACAAACCAAACCCAGCATATCAGCACAAACCCCCTCATGCCACCAGTCAAGCACAGGGGTGGAGGGCTGATGATTTGGGCTCGTTCTGCAGCCACAAGATGTGGGCACCTTGCAGTCACCGAGTTGACCAGGAACTCCTCTGTATACCAATTCTAGAATCAAATGTGAGGCCATCTGTCTGACAGCTACAGCTTGGCCAAAACTGGGTCATGGACAATTATCACAGGCACACCAGAAAATCTTCAACAGAATGATGAGTAAAGAAAAGAATCAAGGTGCTACAATGGCCGAGTCAAAGTCCAGACGTCAACCTGATTGAAATGCTGCGACATGACCATAAGAGAGTTGTGCAGAAACGAACATCCGCAAACCTCAACAAACTTAAGCAATGTGGCAAAGAGGAGTGGGCCAAAATTCCTCCATCACGATGGGAGAGGCTGGTAAAGGCTGACAGAAAACAAGGACTTCAAGTTATGGCTGCCAAATGTGCTTCTACAAGCTACTGAACCAAGTTTTTCACACAAGGCTTCTCGATTTACGCTTCATTTTTGTTAAATAAATAATGACAAGGTGGAATCTGTTGTTTTGGGTCTTACGTTTAAATAATTTTAGAACCTGCTAAAGACCCATTTTTTTTTTTTTATTAAGTCCTGATATATAAAACCATAAGAGGGTGCACTTTGTTTTGCACATGACTGCACAGACTGGAGATAACGCAAAAACCATCCAGGGACGAGCGAGACCGAGATGCTGCTGCCTATGAGTCGAAGCATACACTGTTAAGACGGTAAACCTTTTATGTGTATGTAGAGAAAGTCCACATTAAAGTAACGCGTCTCTCGTTATCAAGTAACAGGAATTCTGCTCACAAAGGGGGGTCAACTAAACAAACTGTATCATTTTTGCACAAACCCAGTTGTCGATGGTCGATGGTTTCTGCCTAAATAAATGAAAGAAGCCCACGCCACACCCATGGAGTGTTTATTGTTCAGTTTGCTGCATGAAACAACCAAACTACCTAGACACCGAAACAATGCGACTAACCACCTCCCAGTTTAACACAGTAGGAGTGTGAAAAGGCCTTTCCAGTCAGGATTCTCCATTGAAAGTTTCGGAATTGGACTGCCGCTGCAGCATCTTTTAAATTCAGATTAACAGACAAACACTCTGCTGCACTGGTTTACAAAAAAGAAAAATCACGTCAAAGATTTTAAGAAATTCGTGCACCCAAGAAGCTGAAAACAGCTTTAATCTTTAAGTTGTAAACTGGTAAATATTAATATTAAAAACGCATGGAACAAATTATTTTATTGCAACAAGGAAACGAAGAAGAAAAAAAAAAAAAATCACCTTTTCCAAATGAGAATGTGGTAAGGCCTCACTTAAAGTAACAAGAGTACACGTGTAAGATGAGCACTCTGGGACAAACAAACTCGGGGAAACGTCTACCAACAAACAAAACAACGCAAAGAAAAATAAAGTTGGCTTCACCTTGTTTGGCATAATTAATCACTAGAGTAAAAAAAAAAAACAACGAGGGACCAGGTGTGCTGTGCCCGCTCTCGTACAATCTTTTCGTTTTTGGTCTGCTTCTTAGTCC
Source organism: Polypterus senegalus (assembly GCF_016835505.1). NCBI lineage: Eukaryota > Metazoa > Chordata > Cladistia > Polypteriformes > Polypteridae > Polypterus > Polypterus senegalus. Next base: position 191,367,368 of record NC_053159.1, read on the forward strand.
TTGGCACATTAACCAAGCCTCACCACCGGGGTTCCTTCATAGCTGGCAAGGTCTCACTGTACATTCTCGGTGGTATGACTCTCTCTCTCACATACACCCCCTGCCACTCTTTCACACTCTCTCTCACACACACACACGATTATCTGCCTCTCTTTCTCTCTCTCCCCGATACACACACACGACGCTCACAAAGTTTAACACCAATGTATAAATTCACATTTCAGCTCTCTCATATTAAACGGGCAGTTTCCTAGAAAGCAAAGCATCTGTCAAAGAACCACCACAACAAATAAAAATAGAGTAAAATAAATGCTTCAGTTTCCATATTGTTCTGTAAAGTGCAAAGAAATCCTTCTAGAAGAATGGGTACTTCCCGTTATGCAAGTAATGCAATGCCTGCAGTGATTGCATAGCAGTTCATGGGTCGACGCGGCCCCCGTTGCTTTCCATTTGGCTCACGACGACAAAGCCACGAGGGGACCTTCTGTCTCGCCGATGTGCCTGGGAGCAGAGCTGCTTTCTTCAAAGATGGTCATCGTTGCACAGTCACCATTGACACTGCTTTTGGGACACTGCATACTCCCTTCAGAAGGGATGGATTTGGAAGTGGAGAGAGAGAGAGAGACAGACAGAAAGAGAAGGGGAAAAAAAAATATGAGATTGTGTAGACAGTAAACTCAAGAAAGTTGAGTGTGGAAGGCTCATCAAAGTACTCAGCCTTGCCACCACCCCAGTAACAGGCACAGTCACAGTAAAATGTACAATGCAGTCCATGAATACTTGGACAGAGACGTCTCCGTTATTAGTGTGGTTCTCTACCCGAGCATTCTGGGATTGAAATGAAACATAAAGGGATGGCAGCTTTTATTCACAATTTTCAGCACTTCTTCCAGGTAGAACCTCCAATTTTAAGGAACCAAAAAGAATTTGGACAAATGAACGTTTTAAACCAAATTTTCATATTTATTATTTGGTTGCAAACCTTTTGGGTGGACTTCAGGCAGTCATGGATTGCACAGACAGCAGCAGGCACTGGGCTTCTTCCGACCTGGTGATGCTTTACCAGGCAGACAGACTATTGTGAAAGGCACTACAAATGTATACTGTGAGTGATTGTGCTGCGCCTTCCTTCTCTGAGATTTGTTCAGTCAGACAAGAAGCGCGCATTTCAAGAATTGCACACTCAAATGTCTGCGTTTACCGGTGCAGGATCAGCTACGGACAGTAGCACATAACGCCATTATTGTACAGGGTGAAGCAGAAATAACTCCCATATTTCGAAAAATTATTGTGGGGCCCCCAAAGCAGGTAGAGGGCTGCGGACCTTTCGGTTAGGCACGGTACATAATAAAGTTTTCAGTCGTCACCATGCCGTGGTCGGGTGAGTATCGAGGTTTTGTAGTGGAGGCTTTTTTCAAAAATGGCAAATCTGTAGCTGCGACACAGAAGGTGTTTCGCACGCGGTTCGGTTTACGTGCTAATGAAAGTGTTTCAGACCGGAAAACGATTTTGCTGTGGGTTCAAAGAGCAAGGACAACAGGAGGTTTTCAAACATCGTCCTCGGACTAACTAAAGGAGGCTATTCAAGAAGAAATTAAGGGAATTTCGCTTGACATGCTAGTGAGAGTGATGGAAAACTTCCAAGAACGGCTCCATTTGGACGATATAATTTTTAAAACTTAAAGTAAAAAAACTTTTTTATATCTACATTTGGGAAATAAAAAGTTTTTGATGATACCTCATAGCATTTTTTTTCAATCCCCCTTTGAAATGTGGGAGTTATTTCTGCCACACCCTGTATAATGCTTGAAGGAGTTAAAGGCAGCTTAATTATGTGCTGTTCCGTTCAGCTCTGTCTTGTCCAGACCACCTCCATATCCGTATATGGATGACGTGTTTGAGTTCCTTTAATCTGAAGGGAGATCGCTGAAGTAAGGCAGGCAACTAGGAAGTTGTTAAGTTTGCTGTGTGTTTAAATAAAAACTCCGATATTGAAGAAAGTCTCAATGTTGTTCCTTCAAGTGCCAAAATAAAGATCTCTTTGCCCAAACCTCTGCTGCCCTCCTTCTTCGTGCAACTCAAGGGCCTGAACCTAACAAGTGGTACCAATTAAGGTGTTGCACAAATGGATCCTAATTAGCAAGCAGCAGCCATCCAACAGCCCTAGGGCATTCCCTTTCCGCCTAACTAAAAGGATTGGGCCTTTCTGTTTTTATTTGTACCAAGCATTTGTTTCAGAAGGCGACACGTTCCAATGATCCCGCGTGCTTCCTCTTTTGCTCTGAATGGATGACTACAATGATACGCTAGGACAGAAGAGACTTTGTTGCCATCGCGACTCTTATGACTGGCAATGCTTAGCAAGCTATGTGAACTATCCCTCTCGGAAGGATCGATTACAAGTTTTGGAAGCAGCAAATTCTTCTTTGCACTGCTATGTGCTCCCTCTCCATGAGGTGTAAGTTTCAAGTCTGACAGATTGAGCCTAATCGCCATGTAACGGAGCAAACACAAGACGACGTGGACATCATCCAAAAGATGGCTGTGTGGTGACCCTGTGGAGTGTATTGCTATCAATGCCATGCTGAATGGGATGTCAAAACCCTGATGGACCTGGTCAGGAGACTTGAAGGAAGGTAGGTAGCTAGGTAGAAGAGAATTTGGGCAAAAAGACATTTTTTTTCTGGCACTTAAACGAACAGCGCTGAGGCTTCCGTCACTACTGGAGCCTTTACTCAAACACACAGTGAACTTGACAACTTCTGAGTGGTCTGCCTTACTCCAGCGATCACCCTTCAGAGTTAAAGTACTTGAAGATGTCTTTCCCTGGAGCACTAAGCTGAACTGAGACAGGAGCAGAAGAGAAGGTAGACTGGATAGGACCGAGCGACAAGAGAAAAACACACAAAATGTAAGCTGGTTTCAAAGCCTCCAAATATTGTGCGATAAACGCCTTACACTCTACCAGCTGCAGCTGATCCTGCTCCTGTAAACTTGTGTGTTTCTTTTGTATCAGAGTGCTGTTTGAAAGTGTGCTTTATCTGTGACCGAACAAACCCTAGAGAAGGAAAGTGTAGCTGGAATGGCTAGACAGACAGACAGACAGATGCATACAGTTGAGGCCTACAGCTTCCTTGGCTAGGACTTTCAAATCTCGATGTTTCCCAGCTACACACGTCGTGTCACCATACATTCCCTTTGTTAACGTAATAAAGATATCTACTTTACTGCCAAAAATGGTAAGGACAGAATAAGGGCTAAGAGACAAAGTGGTTTCAGCCTTTATTTAATAGATCAGATTTTGTACAGGCCAAAAGTTTCCAAGACAAGTTGAATTATCTGCTTAAACAACCTGGAATATTCCAGAAATTGATATGACTTTTAGAAGCCTTTGACTGACCGGGAGAGGATCTGTTGCTGTACACCACGTTCCAAATTATTATGCAAATTGTATTTAAGTGTCATAAAGATGAAATATTTTGTTTTTCAATTAAACTCATGGATGGTATTGTGTCTCAGGGCTCTTCTCGGACACCTGTGATGATTAGTTTGCCAGGTGACCCCAATTAAAGGAAAAACTACTAAAGAAGGATGTTCCACATTATTAAGCAGACCACCATTTTCAAGCAATATGGGAAAGAAAAAGGATCTCTCTGCTGCCGAAAAGCGTGAAATAGTTGAATGCCTTGGACAAGGTATGTAAACCTTAGATATTTCACGAAAACTTAAGCGTGATCATCGTACTGTTAAAAGATCTGTGGCTGACTCAGAGCACACACGGGTTCGTGCAGATAAAGGCAAAATGAGGAAGGTCTCTGCCAAATACATCAGATTAAGAGAGCAGCTGCTAAAATGCCATTACAAAGCAGCCAACAGGTATTTGAAGCTGCTGGTGCCTCTGGAGTCCCGCGAACATCAAGCAGCAGGATCCTCCAGAGGACGGCAGTCATGCATAAACCTTCTATTCGGCTGCCCTAACCAATGCTCACAGGCAGAAACGGCTGCAGTGGGCCCAGAACTACATGAAGACTCATTTTCAAACAGTCTTCTTTACAGATGAGTGCCGTGCAACCCTGGATGGTCCAGACGGATGAAGTGGTGGATGGTTGGTGGACAAGGCTGCGACGTCAGCAAGGAGGTGGCGGAGTCATGTTTTGGGCCGGAATCATAGGGAGAGAGCTGGTCGGCCCCTTTAGAGTCCCTGAAGATGTGAAAATGACCTCTGAAAAGTATGTGGAGTTTCTGACTGACCACTTTCTTCCATGGTACAAAAAGAAGAACTGTGCTTTCCGTAACAAAATCATCTTCATGCATGACAATGCACCATCTCATGCTGCAAGGAATACCTCTGCATCATTGGCTGCTATTGGCATAAAAGGAGAGAAACTCCTGGCGTGGCCGCCATCCTCCCCTGACCTCAATCCTATTGAGAACCTTTGGAGCATCCTCAAGCAAAAGATCTAGGAGATTGGGAGGCAGTTTACATCCAAACAGCAGCTCTGGGAGGCTGTTCTGATATTCTGCAAAGAAATTCAAGGAGAAACTCTCCAAAAACTCACAAGTTCAATGGATGCAAGAATTGTGAAGCTGCTATCAAATAAGGGGTCCTATGTTAATATGCGACTTGACCTGTTAAGATGTTCTTGATTGAAATAGCTTTTGATTTCAGTAAATATGACCTCCTAATGCTGGAAATTCAACAAATGACCATTTTCAGTTCTTTACAACCTATAAAATGTTTTGAAACTCTGCTGTGCGTAATAATTTGGTGCATTTTAATTTTTTTTATTTTTGAAAAACATACCGTTATCATTAGGAGGTTTGTTCAGTAACATTCGAATTATACTCTAATGGTTGATGACTTATTGGCGATTCTAAATTGTCCTTAGTGTGTGCTTGGTGTGTTGGTGTGGGTGGGTGTGTGTGTCCTGCGGTGGGTTGGCGCCCTGCCCAGGATTGGTTCCTGCCTTGTGCCCTGTGTTGGCTGGGATTGGCTCCAGTGGACCCCCATGACCCTATGATATACGCATACACATACATACACACACACACACACTCACCTAAAGGATTATTAGGAACACCTGATCAATTTCTCATTAATGCAATTATCTAATCAACCAATCACATGGCAGTTGCTTCAATGCATTTAGGGGTGTGGTCCTGGTCAAGACAATCTCCTGAACTCCAAACTGAATGTCAGAATGGCAAAGAAAGGTGATTTAAGCAATTTTGAGCGTGGCATGGTTGTTGGTGCCAGTCGGGCCGGTCTGAGTATTTCACAATCTGCTCAGTTACTGGGATTTTCACGCACAACCATTTCTAGGGTTTACAAAGAATGGTGTGAAAAGGGAAAAACATCCAGTATGTGGCAGTCCTGTGGGTGAAAATGCCTTGTTGATGCTAGAGGTCAGAGGAGAATGAATGGGCCGACTGATTCAAGCTGATAGAAGAGCAACTTTGACTGAAATAACCACTCGTTACAACCGAGGTATGCAGCAAAGCATTTGTGAAGCCACAACACGCACAACCTTGAGGCGGATGGGCTACAACAGCAGAAGACCCCACCAGGTACCACTCATCTCCACTACAAATAGGAAAAAGAGGCTACAATTTGCACGAGCTCACCAAAATTGGACAGTTGAAGACTGTCTGCCTGGTCTGATGAGTCTCAATTTCTGTTGAGTCATTCAAATGGTGGAGTCAGAATTTGGCGTAAACAGAACGAGAACATGGATCCATCATGCCTTGTTACCACTGTGCAGGCTGGTAATGGTGGTGTAATGGTGTGGGGGATGTTTTCTTGGCACACTTTAGGCCCCTTAGTACCAATTGGGCATCATTTAAATGCCACAGGCTACCTGAGCATTGTTTCTGACCATGTCCATCCCTTCATGACCACCATGTACCCATCCTCTGATGGCTACTACCAGCAGGATAATGCACCATGTCACAAAGCTCGAATCATTTCAAATTGGTTTCTTGAACATGACAATGAGTTCACTGTACTAAAATGGCCCCCACAGTCACCAGATCTCAACCCAATAGAGCATCTTTGGGATGTGGTGGAACGGGAGCTTCGTGCCCTGGATGTGCATCCCACAAATCTCCATCAACTGCAAGATGCCATCCTATCAATATGGGCCAACATTTCTAAAGAATGCTTTCAGCACCTTGTTGAATCAATGCCACGTAGAATTAAGGCAGTTCTGAAGGCGAAAGGGGGTCAAACACCGTATTAGTATGGCGTTCCTAATAATCCTTTAGGAGAGTGTATATACATACACACACACACACACACACACATATACATTAACACACGCAACGTAGTTGGGCGCACATGGCTAGTGTGTGTAAGTTGTCTGTGAAGGGCTCCCCGTTTAAACGCGGCTGCCAGTCGTGAACTGGGCCCTTCGTCACACAGCATTATGATTTTTTATAAGGGAAACAAATTTACAAAAGAAAACCCTTGGATATTGATTCGATAGGAACGGCCTACTCGGAATCACTGTCCAAATCGTAATTATGTGGTGGTGTAGGAGCATTTCTGTTCCTGTCCATTCACAGTCCATGTCGTTTTCACGACGCTGTCGTTTCCTCTCACAATCTCTTCTCAACCTTTCTCTAATCTCGTAGGTTGCTTTGTGGCAATCCAAAGAGTAAGGCAATATACACGGGGCAATGGTTATAAAAGGGGGACACACAGGTATCCAGACTCTTTAAAGCATAAATAAGGATCACTTCACTGACATGTGTGCAAGCCACGGTACAACTGTGAGACGCGCAGCACTCGCCTGGCTACAACGTAACAATAATAATTTCCCGAACGTGCTGTTACGTTGTCTTTCATTTTACTCACTATCTTTCTTTCATTCATATGTTACGTAGGCACGTACCTTTTATCTTCGGCAATCTCATTCTCTAACCAGGCCTCAGGAGCTAACCAGCGTAACATTGTCCACTACCCCTTTCATTATTCCGGCACATTGTTGACATCTGTGAGTAACAACGACGTACTAAACTGGAAGGTGGTCTGCGCATGCGTGGAAACACAGATCAAGATCTAAATGAAGATCTCTTTAGTTAATTTAAAGCATGACAATTTGTTTAGTTTGAATGTCTGTGAATTTCTATCTTAAGACCCCTTAAGATAGAAAGACATACAGCATAGTTCCATGCAAAAGTTTGGACACCCCTGGCCAAATTACTTATATTTTTGAGCCATTGAAGTAAAAAAAAAAAAAATAAATAAATTAATACAACTTCAGCAGCAAATAGACTAAATCAGTGCTTCCCAGACTCGGTCCTGGGGATCCACTGTGGCTGCAGGTTTTTGTTCTAATCAGATTGATAATCAGTAATCTTATTTAATTAGCTGATATTTTTTTCTGTTATTCTACATTCAGAAAAGCACAGCAGCATGATTTTTACATTTATAAGACATTTAGAAATATTTCTGCTTTTGCGATTTGATTTAAATGCTTAACTCTCTTTTGTTGATTTCATTCTTTTTTGCCTTTTCTTTGCGCAGTTTTCCCCCTTCGTCGTATCTTAATAATGACAATTAAAAACGAGCAGAGCAGACAGCCAGGCAAACAACACGGAATAATCAAAGGCTGCAACTACTTTAGCATCAGACCCACTAATTGGTAAATAACAGATTAATTAATCCATTAGAAGACCGGGAAAAGTAGAATGAAAAAGATGAAAATATTGTTAAAAAGAAAAAAAATACATTATTCCCATATAACTGTTTGGCACATTTTATATATATATATATATATATATATATATATATATATATATATATATATATATATTTTTACCAAACTTAGTTTTCTAATTTCTATATTGTTTCCAAAACACAGAACTTGGGAAATAACCATTTCCTTAATTAGTCCAATTATAAACAGAATTTGGTTGGAACAAACCTACGACAGAGTTTTGGAAGCACTGGACAAAAACAATGTCAATTTATAAAAATGTTACCGTACAGTTGTATGATTTTCTGATGAAGTAAAAAAAAAAAAAAAAAAACGAATAAAAGAGTAAATGTGGCATTTGAGAAGTCTGGGCACCCTCCTTTCAGGTCTCTGAACCCATCAGGTCGGCAGTCTGGTCCAACTACAGGCCGATATGGTGGAGCACTTTAAAAAAAACTGCTAAAAACACATTATTTTAACATGGCTTTCTCATAACTTCATTTTAGTTTAATCTCTGTATATTCAATTAATTATCATTAGTATTTGTGGTGGCTCCGCAATCTGCACTAACCCCTATTCTTTCTTCTGTTCCTTTTCCAGTTTTCCGTGGTGGCAACCTGTGCCACCACCACCTGATCAAAGCACCGTAATGTCGCTCCATTGATGGATTAAAGGCCAGAAGTCCACGTGACCGTCATCATCAAGTCCTTCCATGAGAACCCTGAATACAATGAGGACTGACTGGGTCATTTATGTTAAGTAGAATGCCTAGAGGGGGCTGGGTGGTCTTGTGGCCTCAGACCCCCTGCAGATTTTATTTCTTCTCCAGCCGTTTTTTTTTTTTTGTCCTCCCTGGCCATCGGACCTTACTTTTATTCTATGTTAGTGTTCTCTTATTTTAAATTCTTACTTTGTCTCTTTTCTCTTTCTTCATCATGTAAAGCACTCTGAGCTATATTATTTGAATGAAAATGTGCTATAGAAATAAAGGTTGTAGTTGTAGTAGTAAAAAGAAACAGCTGGGGAAAAAATTAGTCAGTGACCGATTTTAACGTTTTTGAGAATCAAATCTAATTGGCCTGGTTTCTTACGAGCACCACAGTCTGTGTGACGTGTTCCCAGCTCTGCTTTCACTTTGACTACAACACGCTGTAAGCACAGAAACAATCCCATTAAACGTGAAGGGTTGTGTTTTCAAGTGTCATTCGTTTGAGTTTTTACTTGTGTTGTTTAAGCAGCACTGGATAAATCAAAAGCACCTAATGCGTTAGAACCACATCACAAGAAAAAAGTAACAATATTATGATTATCAGTGTAAATCTATAAAAGCATGCAAAGCACAAACATATACGTAGCCTAGAATTACTAACCTATGTTTGAATAAGTATTTATATTTACTCTGAATATTCAAACCTCAATTTTTGGTTAATAGGACAGCCCTGGACATAAAACTGCTTTACTCCTCCCTCCAAATTCTGAAACCTGAAAAAAGGAGACCGAAAAAACAAAACGAAACAATTACACCCAAAGTCACTTACTCTCCACATCTTCTGTGCAGCTATCACCGTGAGATTCTGTGTCTGAATATGTTCTTGTTCGTCGCTGAGAGGAGCGCTGTAATGAAGAAGTTGAGTCCTTTGGCATGAGGCTGGTCCTTCAAGAAAGCAACAATAGAGAAAGGGAAATAAAGCAGCAGACGTGCTCATGACAGCACACACTTGATTAGCACGTTTATGTTACACATGACAACACAACTACTATAAAATTGCATTCATGCACCGACTGTGGGCTCTGTGGGTCTGGTGTGGGTCACTGGTGTGCATATTTTAATTACCAGTACAGAGTAGCACAAAGCGATCTTCAAGTCTTGGCAACCATGCACCAAATCTGGGTAAGGCAGTGTTTCTCAAATCACCGGTTGATCGCAGGTTGCGGTCATTGGTTCGTGAGTGGGTCACCAAAGCCAGTGTTTCTTAACCACTGGGTCGCAACACAGGTTGACGCTGATGAGTCATGGGTTGTCATCATTGGTTTGCGAGTGGGTGGCCTAATTAAAATCAGCAATGTTGCACAATACGCTTTTAAAGCAAACCTTCAAGTACCTTGAAAGAGTAAGAAAACACATGAGACACTGTGAAATAAGATAACAACAAAAAAAGATGTATTATTGTAACTGGTTTTGGCAATTTCTAGAAGACTATTACCCTCTTGTTTTTGAATGGTCCTTGGCCATAAGTACAAAATCACCTTAACTTGGTCAGCGGTAACATTTAGACACTGGAGAGTCACAAATACTATTAAGTTCATGGTTAGCCACTGTCCGACTCCTAACACTTCAGATGAATACGGGTCAAAGATATGCACATCCTAATGTCGAGGTATGGGCTCAGTACTGCTGTCCTGTGGTGTCTCAAGTCCCACAATTAGAGTGTGTCACAATATATTTCAAGTGGTGGGAGAAGGGTTTGATTCATGGGTCAAGGTTTACTCCTTGGATCTTCACTTCAAAAGATCAATATCAAGTGAAAGTGTCTCCGATTTGTACCCTGCATCGATTTTCCTGAATTGTTTTACAATATTTCAGGAAAAAATGCATGCGGCGTTTTACATGTTTTGAGCATATGACCGGACGACTTGACATGCGCATTATGCAACACAAGTAACAGGTATATTTTTTTCATGGATGTTTTTGATATTGTTTGCTGTTGTCCTGTGTTGGCCACTATAGGCTCCCTAATCTATCAAGAACTCTATTATGTCTGTTCTCCAAGATAAAATGAGATTTTTCTTGGTCATCAACACAAAACACAAGCTGTAACTAAAATAAGAAAAAAAAAAAAAAACTGTTCAGTAGAATATTCCTTTAAAACATTTCTTGTTTTTAATAAACTACTACAAAAATTAAAGGAACACTTTGAAAACACATCAGATCTCAATGAGAAACAGAAATCCTGCTGGATGTCACTACTGCCATGGACTGATATGGTAATGTGTTAGGAATGAAGGCATGGCAACCACATCATTTGATGGAAATGAAAATTATCAACCTACAAAGGGCTGAATTCAAAGACACTCCGATAATCAAAGTCAAAAAATGATGGAACAGGCAGGCAGGAGAGTCCATTTGGCCGAAAGTTCATTGCAGCAAGTCCAAATCGTACTCAGTAGTTTGTATGACCCACCAATATTCTTGTATGCATGCCTGACAATGTCCTCAATGAGACAACGGATGGTTTCTTGGGGGATCTCCTCCCAGATCTGGACCAGGGTATCACTGAGCTCCTGGACAGGCTGAGGCTTCGGATGGATCGAAACATAATGTCCCACCCAGAGGTGTTCTGTTGGATTGAGGTCAGGCGAGTGAGCGTGGTTGGGTTTTGGGGGGCCAGTCAATGGTATCAATTCCTTCATCCTCTTGCCACATGATGCCGGGCACTATTGTGCACCAGGAGGAACCCAGGACCCACTGGACCAGCACAGAGTCTGACAACGGGTCCAAGGATTTCATCCCAATACCCAATGGCAGTCAAGGTGCCGTTGTCTAGCCTATAGAGGTCTGTGTGCCCCTCCATGGATATGCCTCCCCAGACCATCACTGACCCACCACCAAACCGGCCATGCTACAAGATGTCACAGGCAGCATAACGTTCTCCACGGCTTCTCCAGACCCTTTCACATCTGCCACATGTGCTCAGGGTGAACCTGCTCTCTCTTTGTGAAAAGCACAGGGCACCAGCGGTGTACCTGTCAATTCTGGTATTCTATGGCAAATGCCAATCGAGCTCCATGGTGCTAGGCGTGCAGTGAGCACAGAGCCTACTAGAGTACTCCTCATGAAGTCTGTTTCTGATGGTTTGGTCAGGGACATTCACACCCGTGGCCTGCCTGCTGGAGATCATTTTGTAGGCTCTGCCAGTGCTCATCCTGTTGCCCAAAGGAGCAGATACTGGTGGGTCCTGCTGATGTGTTAAGGACCCTCTAAAAGGGGCCCTGTCCAGCTCTTCTAGAGTAACTGCCTGTCTGTCTCCTGGAGTCTCCTCCATGCCCTTGAGACTGGACTGTGCTGGGAGACACAGCAAACCTTCTGGCAATGGCACACGGTATTGATGTGCCATCCTGGAGACGTTGGACTACCAGTGCCAGCTCTTTAGGGTCCAGGTATCTCCTCATGCTACCAGTAGTGACACGGACAGTAGCCAAATGCAAAATGAGTGAAAAAAACAGATGGAGGGAAAAATGTCAGTGGCCTCCCTCCACCTGTTAAACCATTCATTCCTGTTTTGGGGGTCGTCTCATTGTTGCTGCCGCCCCCCAGTGCACCAAAGCAGCTGAAACTGATGAACAAGCCCCTCTGCTACTTAACTGACCAGATCAATAGCCCACAAGTGTCACTGATTTGATGCTATACTCTCATTAAAAAGTGTTCCTTTCATTTTTTGAGCAGTATACTTTTACACATTAACACTACTGTATAAAACAAACTGAAAAAAAACAAAAAAAGCAAAAAAGGTCCAAAGGGAAGACACCGGAGGGCATTTCAATTTTCTGTTTACTGAGAATTAAAGTAAACTGTACCTTTCAAAGCTGTAGGCACCAGGATGGCTGATGGAACGTTTCATCTAAAAAAACAAGAAATATAAAAATTACTGAAACAGGATGCAGTGGAGAGGAGAGCATCAGGGGAGGAACACAAGAAAGCACAGCATGACAGATTGAACCAAACAACGCCTCTGGCATGTTGTTCACACACTTCAGTGAATGCTGCTTACTTACAAAGTAAATTCACTATATTAAAAAAACAAAAAAAAAAAACAGCAGGAACTTGCAGCAACACTCAAAGCATTCACAAAAATATTTTTTAACTTCAGTCACATGGCAAATCCTTCTATATAAAAGTGGTCGGGATTGTCCTTCCGTCCCGCGAGTGCTACGCAGGTGCGGAGTTTCACACTCGCCCTGTCCATTTTGCAATGCACGATGGGATTTGTAATTTCGTTTTTCCAGGTAAAAGATGATTTTCTACTCCAGACTGTGCGAGATCTTCTTCTTCTTCTTCGTTCTTACTATTTAAAAGCGGTCGGGATTGTCCTGCCGTCCCGTGAGTGCAAAGCGTAGCGGGATTCCGCTTATCACAGACTTACTACTTGCAGCCTGCGGTACGAAGCGACATGATGTGAGCAGAGTTCTGGTGCTCCCATCGTTCCCTTGCTTTTGTGCGCGATGTGCTGGAAAAATAGACAAAATGATGTCTCTGGAAATAATTAATGTTGATGGAGTACAAATGCCTCACCGCGTAGTAAATATCAGGGGGGTTCAAAAGGGCGACCTCAATATAGAAAAAAAGTTTCAATTTCATCACAAAAACAACAGAAACTACGAGTATTAAAGTAATACCGCTCAAATGCAATATAACCAAATTAATGAGTTTTTATAAAATATTAAATTGATCTACATATTGAATTGCCTTAAGAAGTGGTCAACTTAAAAGTCGGTCGCCTAAAAAGGCGGGTCAGCCTAGTATATAACAAGTATAGATGTCAGAATCAATTATCCCATTTAAACATACAATAGAGATGTGGCCAAAAACATTGGTAACCTTTCACTTAATTAAAAAGCTCTATCTCCTGGTTTGTTTTTTGTCAGTGTCACCATCTCCAACCCATATAACACAGCAGGTCTCACTACCATCTTCAAGACCACCCTTTCACTCTTGCTGGTGCCCATCTGCCACAAGTCACTCCTGACACTTTAATCCACCCTCAACTCTTTTAATGCTTTGTCGTGTTCCCATTCCAAAGTCTTATACTTCATTTTTGACATAACACTAGTTATGGTCTGTTTATTGCCCTTTAAAAACAATAACGTAATTAATTTATTCACAAATTAACCATTTAATGTTGTCTAAGGACAAGATGTAAGTTTAAGTTCACTATGATCTTACAATTACTCTTTATACCATCGGTGAAGAAAAAAAAAAGATTGTAATTACCTAAAGTTTCAGTAACATTAGTCAATTTTTAAGAAGTCAATTTTTCGTACCCGAGCCATCTGTACAGGTGATGGAGAAACTGGGGACACAACAGGGTCAGGGTGGGATAACTGGAACATCTCAGGCTTGAATTTGGAATTGGCAATCTTCATGCACTCCTCAAGCGTCGTAATAAAAGTCTCACATGTGGCACTCAAGAGAGAAGAAGCTTCATTCATGTTCTGTAACAAAACAGATTCGGGCTGTTTGTTTTGGTGGTCCACTTTTCATTTACCGAAGACGCATGTATAACAATCAACAACAGAAATCATAAAGAAAACCCACAAGTTGCAACAAATAACCAGTAATGGGTGAAAATTGATCTGGAAGAAAGCTTGTGAGATTGATTTACAGCAGCGTTTCCCCAACCTGTGGGCTGCGATGGCACTGCAGGTGGACCTTGGCCAACCCTGGATGAACCGGGCCCCACCCCACCATCACTCTAAATCCACACCAGCAACATTGCACATAAGTGATGGCCAATTATGGGAAACCTTCCCAATCCCCACACTGACGACTGTGCTTAATTCAACAAGGAAAAAAAGCATTGGCAACTACTTGGTTCATCTAACATTCTTCCGAATTCTCTGGAGAAGCAAATCCCCATCAGCCCCCAAAGCTTTAAAAATCCTGCTCGATTCGACAAGGGGGACCACGCCACTCCCTCTGCTCAGACAATCAATCGCAAACACAATGGAATAGGAAACGATGGGTCAGAGGAAAGAAATTAATCAAGATTGTAAATGCTGGACATTTTAAGCCCCATACCAGGAAGGAACTCATGACAAGAGAAGGCAGGATTTTAAAGGGGTTATTACTGCAAACTAGGCCGACAGACAGAGAGGATGAGTGCGGGTGCGGCAACATGTTGCATGTTGACTAGCGCATGCAAGAAAGAATTTCATAGCACATGTGGCAATAAGGACCCTATAAATCGGAGGTCCTCAAGTTCAGTCTTGAAGGGCCACAATGTCTGAAAGTTTTTGTTCCAACCCAATTGCTTAATTAGAAGCCAACCACTGCAGATACCAGAACTGACAAGGCCTATAAAGAGCATTTACTCCTTTGAAAGTTTTCACATTTTATTATTAAACAACACTGAATCACAGTGGATTTAATTTGCCGTTTTATACTTTCATACACAGAAAAACTATTTATTTAATGGCAAAGTGGTCAACATTAAATTAGAAATATAAAACAAAAAATAATAGATTGCTTGATTATGACACCCCTCAGTCATCACTGGTGCACTCCATTGGTTTTAGAAGTTCCACCATTAGTGTAATGAAGATCACTTATCTGTAAGGTCCAACTTGTGGGGAGTCAGGATGGTATCCTAACCTACACAATGAAGCCAAAGAACACGTCAAGCAACTCCATGAAAAGCACAAGTCAGGGGTTAGAGTGAAGAAAACATCCAAATCACTGAACATCTGGTTAAGAGTGTGGCACAGCTGAAAATCTGTCTAGTGCAGGCCGGCCACAAAAACTGAAGATAAGTGCAGCAGGGAACAAGAGACCTCTGAGAACACCGAAGGAGTCACAAGCAACGGCAGGTAACACTGGAGAGACTGTGCAGAGAACAACTGTGCCTGGGTGCTTCACCAGTTGTGAGCCTTATAGGCGAGTGCAAAACACACATGACATTTCGGCAGAAGGCACACAAAGATGGTTCTATGGTATGATGAGACTAAAACTGAACTCCAGGCCATCAGAATAAATGTCATTTTAGAACACTGCACACTCGTCCCCACTGTGAAGCACAGCTATGGCAGGCATCAAGCTGTAGGAAGGCTTCTCTGCAGCAGGGTAAAATTAGAGCAGCAAAATACAAGGAGATCGTGGAAGGAAAACCTGATGCTGTCTTCAAGAAGCTTGGACCTTGGGAGAAGACCACAAGCCCAAGATTAAATTCAAAGCTACACGAGAATGGCATCAAAACAACAATGTGAATGTCGTGGAGTGGCCAGTCAGAGCCCAGGTCTCAATCCAATTGAGGATTTGTGGCTGTACTTGAAAAGGCTGTTCACTTTGTCACAGACGGCCGGGGTCCTTGCCTGGCTGGGACGCCTCTTCACTGAAAGGAATGGGGGAACAAGCATGGACAGCACCGTATCTCCCCCAGGATGTTAGATGGCAGCCCACCTGGGTTGCGGTGCTGCTTCGGATTCAGTAAAACATTGTATGCTGTTCGTGCCGATAATAAGTAAGTCTTGAAGTGCTGAGAGAGTGACAGGCTGTGTTATTCCTAAGGCACTTGTGTGGTTTAAAGTGCTGGCGTGTTTGTCATTCATGGGGCACTGTTGTGATTAGGGTCTGTGTGAATGCGTATAGCTATGTATGTGTGTGTTAATCTTAAAGTGCAATAGTAGACCAACCCGGTAACGAACTTGACAAGTGCACTTACCCTTGAAGAAAACAGGTAAAGGGTAAGTATAGGAATATATCAAGATAATACACCTTCTGAATCAACTGTATATCATGATCAGCCACACATGCACTGGGCAGTGCAGAAAAAATGGCCAGTGGAAAACTGGAACTCATTAAAGTCTACAGCTTTTAAATGTTAAGGTGGGAACAGGATGAGAGAAAAAAAGGCAGAAAGCCTTCTGAACGCTTCATACATTAAATGAAGAGTCAGATAAGAATAACCAGTGGAAGGACCCCCAGATTAGCCCTTGAACAAAGTTCATGAGAGGTTGCTCTTTGCACAAACTCTTCTAATTCAGGCGGCCTCAGGTTACAAAGTTACTTCAGACATTTCTGAATTTTTAATTGTGTGTTTACTAAGAAAAAAGACACTTTTGTGAAATGAGCATAACTGAAACTACGTAGGACAAAATAAGGTGAAGGGAAATTAAAAAAAAAACAAAACTCTAAACCAGCAAGGCCTTGCCAGTACCTCGATGCTAGGTGACGAGTGCTTTGTTTCTTGAAGGACCGATTCCTGGATCGTGTGAACTTGTTGCATTAGTAGATCACAGTAGAGCCGCAGTTCAGACATCTTCGTTTTCAGAGACTCTCTGGTCTCACTTATCTCTAAAAAGAGAGAGAAAAAAAGGAAAAAACAGCATGAAGGTTTTTACATTGTCATGGTAGGTACTTATACATCTTCAAAATGTGCAACAATGTTTTTTTTCCCCCCCCACCAACTTTAGAATGAATGTCACTTCTATTTTTAAAACTCTAATTGTACAGGAAGAATGTTTACAGACATAATCAAAGATGCAGAGCAGCACAGGGAAGGCAGGATCATCAATTCTTACAATTTCACACAAACAGTTAGGTAAAGGGAGGATGAAGATGGAGTAAAAAATCCATTTAGTTGTGTTCATTGTACATTCCTCGCCACAATTATTGGCACCCTGGAAAGGAGGAGTTTAAAAAAAAAAAAAATCTTCTTTTGGTGAATTACCTTAATTTTGCATAGAAAAAAAAAAAAGATTTATTGATTGGTTTCCTTTAATTCCATTTTGAGAAAAAAAATAATGATTTCTAACAAAACTACATATGCCACCATTACTGGCACCCCAATAATTAATACTTTGTACAACCTCCCTTTGCCAATAAAACAGCACTGAGTCTTCTCCTACGACATCTTATAATAATGGAGAACACAAAGCAGGGAATCTGAGACCTTTCTCCTTAAGAGTCTCTTAGAGATTCTAGGGCCCTCAGACCTCTCTTGTGCCCTCTCTCATCTTCAGCTCATCCCACAGGTTTTCAGTTGGGGTTTTTCGGAACTGAGATGGCCATGGCAGAAGCTTGATTTACTGTTTCTTTCATTATTTAGAGGTTGGATTTGGACATCTACTTTGCCACCTACAGTCGGCGCCTTCATTCCCAAGCATCATGCCTGGTTTAAGAAACCAAAGCCACAGCCACCTGAAATGAAGCTTGCTGTGTGACCCTGATATGAATTGTTGTGGTTCTATGTTTTCATACTGTCGTTGGGTAGTGGCGGGGCCATGGAGTCCGTTAGACTGTGCAGCCCTTTCAAAAGGTAACCATTGGGACATGAACGCCCAACAGGAGTAGCCGTTCCTGGCTTTTGCTTGGGTTTTCTGAAGTGTAGTCTTCTCAGGGGAAGTAATCCGATGACAGATCGACACATAAGTGGGATACCAGGCACAGATCCTTAGCCTCAGAGCCACCACTCCAGGTGCAATCATGTGCTCAACAAGCAACCAAATTCTGCACTGCACTATTTTAAAATGTATGCTCAGGTACCATACCTCATTAGACTGAGAGATGTCACCACTTCAGTTTTAAGAACAGACTACTTACAATAGTTAGAAAGGAACCAAACAAAGCATCCACCATACAAGAAGAACTCGGCACACACCATATCCAGTCATCATGTCACTCATTGCAGTACCTTTTTCTTTTTTTGCTCTCGTATCGGTGAGGCACGCCTTTGAGCTCCCAAGGGCCACTAACCACCTTTGTCTCTCCGCAGCGTTGACTGCCTTCACGTAGAAATGCTGCTCGCCTGGGATGATGAGCTCCATCCTGCTATTATCTGTAGGGTGAACTGGTTTTCAGAGTACATGAGGGAAAAGAAAAAAAAAACAAATCAGAACTACAGTTCAAAACACGTTTTCCAAGCTTATTTTTGTATAAAAATTTCATGTTTGAATACCATACCATACCACATTTATTTGTTGAGCGCTTAAAAACACAGCATTACAACTGACCAAAGCGCTGTACAGTTACAACAAGCAGGACTAAAAGCAAAATATTAAAAATAAACATTAAGAGAGAATTAAAACAGAGATACTAAAAACAGGTCAAGGGACCAAATAAAATAGAGAAAATAGCAAAAGGCAAGTGGAAAATGAAACAGGTTAAGAATTAAAAGCCAATGTGAAGAAGTGCGTTTGTAGGAGATTTGAATGTGGCGACTGAGGCGGCTTGCCTAACCACTAAGGGCAGGGAGTTCCAGAGCCTGGGTGCACAGACGGAGAAAGCCCTTTCACCACGAGCTTTAAAACGTGCCTTGGGAACGGTTAGGAGCAGCTGATCTGTGGATCTAAGAACACGAGGGGGATTGTAACAATGGAGCAAGACACTCAAAGTGTCGGGGGCTAGACCGTTTAATGCCTTATAGGTTAGGAGGAGAATCTTAAAATCGATTCTGAATCTAACCGGCAGCCAGTGAAGGGTTTTCAAAATCGGTGAAATGTGTTGGATTCTGCTACTTCCAGTTAGAAGCCTTGCAGCCGCATTTTGAGCCAGTTGGAGTCTAGAAAGCGTGGCTTTACTGATACCAAAAAGGCAGGAATTAAGAGTAGTCAAGCCGTGACGTAATGAATGCATGGATTACTGATTCCAGGAGGTGGTTAGAAAGAATAGGCTTGAGTTTGGAGATTCGCCTTAGATGGAAAAAGCAGGATTTTACTGTGCTGTTGACTTGAGCATCCATTTTCAGGAACGTATCCATTTTGATTCCAAGATTGGAGACAGACGAAGTTACTGGAATGGGAAGAGAAACGAGGCCAAGGGGTGGAGCCTGTTTGCAGTCGGGACTAAAACAATGACCTCGGTTTTGAATCGTTCAGGTGAAGGAAGTTTACAGCCAGCCAGTCCTTAATGTCAGATAGGCAGTCGAGGAGAGGTTTGGTGGAGTCAGTTGGCTTGAGGGAGAAATAAATTTGGCAGTCGTCAGCATATAGGTGATATGAAATTGCATGCTTTCTAAAAATTGCACCTAAAGGCAGGATGTAGATTGAAAAAGTAGTGGCCCTAAAATGGAACCCTGGGGGACCCCACATGGGAGTGGGACTGATTCAGATGAAAAATCGTCTAGCATGACTCTGAGAGTCCTGTTGCAGAAATATGACCTGAACCAGTCGAGGGCTAAGCCAGATACACCAGCCCAGGATTGAGTCGGAGATCATGATGTCGTGGTCGATTGTGTCAAAAGCAGCAGATAAGTCGAGAAGAACCATAACCACGTGGAATCCTGAGTCCAATGCCAAAAGGGCGTCATTTAGGACACGTAAATGCGCGGTTTCTGTGCTGTGTTGGGGCCTAAAGCCTGACTGAAAAAGATCCATTACCTGATGGTCCTGTAGGTGATGAGTTAATTGCTCATAAACTACTTTTTCTAGTATTTTTGACAAGAAAGGTAGTTTGGAGATTGGACGAAGATTGGAAAGAATGGCAGGGTCAAGATCAGGTTTTTTCACAATTGGATGTACAACTGCGTGTCTGAAAGCATGAGGAACTATAGCCGAGGATAGACTACTAGTTATGATCTTTAGGACATCATATCGAATCACAGGAAACACATCTTTCAGCAGTCTGGACGGCACCACATCGTCCGGAGAGCCCGAAGACTTCATTGAGGCAACAATTTTTTCCAGATGGGGGAGCGAAATAGGTTCAAAGCTGGTGAGGGAACCGTGCGCAGGAGCGGCTAAATCAACAGAGCCAGAAGAAGAAATGGAGATCTGGGATCTAATGTTCGTGACCTTATCCAGAAAAAACATGAGGATCTGATTACAAAGAGCAGTGGAGGCAGCAGAGAAAACAGTTACGGCTGGAGAGAGGACAGCATTTAGTGTTTTGTATAAGACACGTTGATTGCCAGAGTTTTTTGAGATGATGTCAGCGAAAAAACGGTTCCTTACACCTCTGACCGCTCTCTGGTATTGGGACCACGCGTCTGTCATGCAGTCGAAGGTAACAGTGAGACAATTCATGTGTTCAGCATCTTTCCACACTACAATATAAGTGGGCTGCGGTTATGTGCACTGAGAAGGCCAAGGATATTCGCGCCCAGAGTAAAGTATGGGCAGTTGGAGGTCCTCATCTTTAGACAAGATGGAAGGCAAGCTGAATGGATGGTCTAATGCAGGGCCACTCAACTTAACTGTTGGAATGTGAAACAAAATGAATCATGGAGTTGAAGAGGAAACCGTGACAACTTCTTAACAAAATCTCTCAATGACTTTTTTGGACAACCTGGCAAACCAAAGGGGGTGAATAGTGTCCTCTCATTTGCCAAACTTCTTGTAATCCAGGGTATTTAAAATAAATAATAATGTAGCTTAGGACCATGATGCGATTAGCAGGTGATCAAGGCAGGCAGATAAAAACATTGTAGGTTGTTCAAGCTGATAATTAGCAAGTCTCCTGAAGTGCTACTGTAAGAGTGTGACAAGTTGTGTTATTCTTATAGCACTTGTGTGGTTTAAACTGCTGTGTAGGAGTCACTCCTAGGGTACTGCTGTGGTTAGGGTCTGAGTGTGTTATTAGGGTGCGTGGAGTAGACCAATCCAATAACGAACCTGACAAGTGTAAGGGGCAGACCGACAATAACACACGCGTTACGTTTGTTGTGCTGTTTATACCCCAACCCAGCTGGAAGATGGTCTCTCTCTGAATCGCTTTTCCCAAGCTATCTTCCATTTTTTCTAGGACCAAGGATCTTTTATTGTCATTCCAACAAACATGTGCAGCAACAAAATTCAGTACTCCGGTCCAGGCATTTATAACAGTGCCCACAATAACCCCATTAACTTATAGAGTCGAGGATGGAGGGCTGTCAAAAACCAGGTCCTGTTAAAGCCCATTGTGGCATTCCATTTGTGATTTTGGGCTACACAAGAAATAAATTGTTGTTGATGTCACAGTTTCTAATGAGGGCTGTATAATATCATGTAAAGATGAATTAATGTATGCAGAATTTTAAAAATATATTAAAAAGATTCCTTTCTCTCTTACACTCTTCAAATACCTCCATGAACATATTTTTTTTCTGACATAACATGGAGATAGATATTTTGTGTGGGTTAAAGAGTTTTGTCAGGACAGAGATAGATGTGGCAGTGACTTTTTAAAAAATGCTGCAAATACGCTTACTGTTTTTTTTTTTATTTCTATCTACTAGCGTTTTATGAATGCTACGGTTAACTTCAATGGAATAATCGACGGGCTGAAACCACTTGAAAACTGCTGCAGACTGGAAATTTCTAAACTGCTCCCCGTGGAAATGTTTAGATGTTAAATAGTGTCATTGAAAATAATGGAAACCCACTTCACAAGCGGTTGAGGAGCATTCCGTTTTAGAGCTAAAATGTTAGAAAAAGTGTGAATGTGCCATAAATGAAAAGCACGCCAAGATGTACCTTGGGTGCTACACACTGGAATTCCTTACCTTTGATTTCACACACGGACATCTTAATGCTTCCTTTGCTGCCTTTACACACGTCATCCTCAGAATCATAGTAAGAAAGTATGCCGTTGTCCAATACGAACCAGCGGGGCTGCCAGCCTGAAGAAAAATGAAGAAAAGCAAAGTGAGCAAACATGGTGCCCGTCCTCTGGTGAACAGAAGTAACAGCTTCAGCTTATCGCCGTTTGACAATGGTCATCCAAATGAGGCACTTGTGCAGTTGGTTAAAGACTCAAGTTGAATTGTCCATTCATTTTCAGAAAAGGGCATAAGAGCTACACATAAAGATGGCAGGCCCAAGAGATCAACACCTTAGCAGTTTAAGTAGCAGCTGGCAAAAACTCATTCAGAATTTAGAAAGCTTCTCAATGAACTCTTGGATCCAACCAAATGCCACTAACTCCTAATTAAATAGTAATACTTCCTGACACTTATATAGCACTTTTGTCACTACTCAAAGCGCTTTACATAGTGAGTGGGGAGCCACTTCATCCACCACGAATGAGCAGCACTTAGATGACGAGACGGCAGCCATTTTTTAGCACCAGTACGCTCATCACACATTAGCGGTTAGGTGGTGAAGAGGCGAGATTGTAAGCCAGTTACACCCCGGGGATGATTAGGGGGCCGGAATGACTATGCCATGAAGAGCAATTTAGCCAGGACATTGGGGTACACCTAACAAAAGATGCCCAGGGATCTGCTATGACCACAGAGAGTCAGGCTCTCTGTTTTAAATCTCATCTGAAGGATAGCTCCATTTTTCCTGCACAGTGTCCCTGTCACTGCACTGGGCCATTGGGATCCACATTCAGACGACAGGGTAAGTGCCCCCTGCTGGCTTTATCAATATCTCTTCCAGCAACAACCCAAACTTTTCCTAGAAACTTTAATTTGTAAATTGAACATGGCTAAACGTGTGATGAGACAAAAAGACATACTACTCTTAAACTAATCCAGCAAGGAAAGAAATTGCTATCCAGATTAGACGAGAAGAACACACTCTAAGATCGTACTTTCCCAGATGAAAACTGTCTATGTTGATGACTGTGTCCACCGTCAGCTGTAGTTCACTCCTGCTGCCTTATGGGAATTGTAGTCCCTTTGTCAGCGCTGGTCTTTGAAATATAGCCCATACACTTTTAGTCACACCTCAATAGCAATGCAAAAGTTTGCGAAAAATCGGTTCAGCGATTTTTGCGTAAATAGCAATCAGCCAGACAGACGGCTTATGATTTCATAGAGACTGACGACACCTGAGACATCGACGGAAAATAAAAGCTTAAAAACTGAATATGTCCAAGACAGATATCGAGTACTGACCCGCATCTTGCAATTACACACATTGTAAAAGAAGTTATACATGTCATTCTTGAAGACGACCTGTACACCGGTTTGCACCCATCACAGCATTTGTCTTCTTCCACAATAATATTTTACGAAGCAGGGGAGCGCGATATCCTTTGGAAACTTTGATTTACTTCCATATTTGTACAAGAACCAACACAAGTGAATAGAAAACATATCCTTACCACGAGAAACACAGTACCAGGAATAAGCCATAAAAACGATGGTTTGCAGATCCTCTTTGTTGTCATAAACATGCATCAGAAACACAGAAGGGATGTTTTCTTATACTGAAACATTTGCTGCTTCATCTGTAAGTTTTTAGGCTTTTTTTCTCCCCCAGTGGTGCCCCATTAGCCTACTGTGAAGCGCAACTGAGGGTAAGATATTTTTTTAAATTTATACAAAATGCTTAACTTTAGAGCAAAAAATACCAAACAACGTGTCCTTTTACTGATCCACGTTTTGAGATCAAGGATGCCTGAACTGTTTCGGTTTCTATTAACCAGCATACCATACAATAAAGGGATGCAAAGCAAGCCAACAGGTGACCAGCTAACTCGGACGTCTCAAACTCGGGCAATTCTTGCTGTGAATGTCACATTCTTCCATCTAATTGCTTCTTAGTGTTCTCGTCTTTTGCAGACCAGGGGGAATTCCACAAAATGCTTAGCAATTTGCACTTGATTTAGAAAGTATTCAGACCCCTACACTAACTGTATATTTTACTGTGTTGCATATTTAATTCTAAATTGCTGTGCTACCCGACTAAGGCAGGTTGAACTCCAAGTAATCAACGCACACCTCAGTGTTAACATTTGTACTGCACCATGCAATACATTGATCTCGGTTATATACCTTTTGGTATGGGTGTGGGGATATGGGTCCACAGCTCTTCCAGCAAAGGCCGTTTTTGTTTTAAATAATCACCACGCTCGCGGCTTAGCGAGGGGGCATGGTGGCTGTAGCGTCTCAGGGCGATCTGCGGTGTGGGCGTTTGTCACCTGGGTGCACAGTTAAGAGACTGCCCACATCCCTGATTGATCCTGGGGCTAATGTGCTGCAGCTGCCATGTCCTCTCTGCATATATAGAGAAGCCCGAGATGGTTAGGGAGGAGGAATAAAAAGAGAACGAGGTGAAAGAAAGAAAGACGGAGGTTACGGAAGCAACAGAGCGAGCAAGTGAAAGAGAGAGCGTACGCCGATACGAGAGATTGAGCGAGCGAGAAAGCCTGGGTGTTAGGCCGATACCCAGGGCATAGTAGCTGTTGTCGCTCCTGCAGAAATTGCTGCAGGAAGTACAGGAGATGGGTGACTCCACATGGGGCCGCGGGAGTCAGGATTTGGGATGTGGTGTCGTCCATGTGGGAGCCTTGGCCTTTTGGAGGAATTCCCAAGTCGCCATTAGGGAGCGCCGACCGGAGCCAAGGATCAGAAAGGCGACTGAGAGTAGCAGAAGGAGTAGGCAGAAGGTCAGCTGCATTGAGAGCATCTCGTCTGTTGCAGGGCCTGTATGGGAGAAGCAGGTGAGACGCCAACGCTAATGTAAGAGAAGCACCAGGCTTGTCATTTGTTTTTAAAGACTGCTTCCTAAAGAACGTTTTAACCTCGTTTTAAAGGATTGTTTTTTTTTTGTGTATTTTTAACCTCCAATATTTCACAACTTTCATGGGTTGTTTATTGACGTTTTGAATGCACTGCACTTTGAACATTTTTTGTTTGTTGATTTGATTTTAAATAAAAGCACTTTTGCACATTTGTACCAGCCCCTTGTAGTGCTGGGCGATATGGAAAAATCATATATCACGATATGGATTATTTTATATCACAATAACGATATATATCACGATATACCACCCACAATAAAGTACGTTTTCAGTTATTCTCTGAAAAGTTTGACAAAAATATCATTGCATACTTTTTTTGCAACTTTATTTTCAAGTGACATTTAACTGAACTGTCACAAATGAGAAAAATACATTTTAGTTTAGCAATATAAATGTATCAACTGACAACAGATGTGGTGGAGGTAGAGCTACAGTAGCCTTCACATTTTTTTTATCCACATCATAGTTATTTAAATAGTATTATCAAAATAAACTTTATTAAAACAAAAAAAAAATTGAAGTGCACAACCATTTCAAGTTTCTGAGCAGAAAAGCACTCAATTATAAAAAATAAACACTAAACATTTTTCAACCTTGTAGTGCAAAGTTTGCAAACCAAAAAGTATCAAAAGTAAATATCAGAGTTGAACATAACACTGTTTAAGGCATTAGCCATGAATAAAAGTGCAAACATAAAAGGCTACTTTGTAAAAGTAGAAAAAATGTCTCTGTCAAATTTTTATTCTTGATTATCACTTATATAAAGGGTAGAGTATGCATTGCATAGTGACAAGACATTATCATTCATTTGTCATAGCCTATTTAATGCAATATTTTCTTTAGTAATTGATAAAATTAGGTTAGAAACGATAGAAACGATAGAAGAGAAATAGGACGATAGACACTTTTCTATCATCCCCACGATATATATCGTCATATCGCCCAGCACCAGCCCCTTGCTATGTTGTTGCCTCACTGTCTAGCTCATCGGTAGCATTACCGACGGTGTTGGGTTCAAGAACTCCCGAACAGCGGATGGGAGCATGGAGCAGAACCCGCATCGTCACAATGGGATTCATAAACACAGTATTAAACGTTTGTGATGCACCATCTGTTGGAATGAAAAATAACGCATTTCAGCACTACAAATGTTTGTGATGCGCCACACAGACACATCCTTTGATTTAGAAATTTGCCATTTTTTACTATCTAAACTCAATAACTCATGACAAAGACATGTTTTCCGGCACTGAAATTCATTTCAAACAGAGCAATGCTGCGAGATGCTGTTTAATTCGATGTATTTTATTTTTCTTTTAATGTCATCTTAGTGCAGAACTCAAATTAGAACATTAGAACAGAATAAGCAGACAGTCTACTCCCGTCTCACATTTGAGTTCTAAACAGAAGTGTTGACAGCATCATTCAGAAGAGGTTTCAAATGTTTTACACGTACTTTTGTGATCAAAGCCTCTGGAACAAGCGGTCCATCACCGATTATCTGAGTGTGGAGCCCACGTGGTTCTTTTGGAATAAAGAATGGCTCACTTGAGGGAGAGACACACCATTCTGTCTGATACAGTTACTCATTTCTACAGTATCTCAAAGACCATCCATGGACCAGCATGACTACTGAATCTAAACAAGCCTCCCAGGACGATGCCCTTCCTCTGACACGGACATTTCCTTGGTGGCCAATATTCATCTTTACTGGCTTTTACATTTCAATACTTTGGCAGCACATCCTGAGTGGCAGTGGTAATAAAACAGATAAAGGGTACCTGATGTGGGAAGGTTTCCACTTTCTTTTTCAAAGGGTTAACAGACTGAAGGGGGCACCCCCTAAAAAGGTTAGCAAGGTGGGAGTAACCCATCATTGTCTGCTAAATTGAACTGCCCGCGGTGTATCAGTTTGCATGTGTCTAGATCAGGGAGGTCCTGAAGGGCCAGAGTACCTGCCACTTTAATCAGTGACCAATTTTGACTGTTAATGGACTTCTTTTCTCTTTGTTTTGCTTGACTTTTTAAGACTCTTTTCTTTTTTCCTTAAATGGCAGCCAAACAGAAATAAGATATGAGATGAGCCAACAGATGACCAACTAAGTTGGGGTATCAAACTCAGCCAGTTTCTTAATGAGTAGCCCACAATTGCTGTTAATTAAAGCCGTTATTTAATTCTATGACTTTTGCTACATCAAGTGACATCAAGGGCCTTTTGAACCAGAAAAAAAAAGGGCTTTTAAAGGCGGTGATCAGCATGAGCTCAAGGAGATGGAGAAGGAACTCCGGGTCCAGCTCAGGGCGGCGAAGGAGCAGTACAGGAGAAAGCTAAAGCAGACGTTGCAGAATAACAGCGTGAAGGAAGTGTGGGATGGGATGAAGATCATCACTGGCTGCAGCTCAAAGCGGGGTGCCACCATCGAGAGAGATGCGAAGAGAGCAAACCAAATGAACAACTTCTTTAATAGGTTTGACCACCCTAACCCACTCTTGCCTCAGAGTATTGCACCCTCCACCCATCCTTCTGCTGATACCAGCATAGGAGAGACATCCCCACCTACAATTACAGCAGCCCAGGTGAGCAGAGAGCTGAGGAGACTTCGTGCCAGCAAAGCAGCAGGTCCAGATGGAGTATCGCCACGACTGCTGAAGGCCTGTGCGCTGGAACTGGGGAGTCCGCTACAGCGCATCTTCAACCTGAGCGTGGAACAGGGGAGAGTCCTGAGGCTTTGGAAAACATCTTGTATCACCCCAGACCCAAAGGTATCACGTTCTAGTGAGCTGAATGACTTCCGGCCTGTCGCTCTGAAGTCACATGTGATGAAGACCATGGAGCGGCTGCTGCTTCACCACTTGAGGCCACAGGTCAGCCACGCCCTTGACCATCAGTTCGTATATCAGGAGAAGGTGGTAGCAGAGGATGCCATCATCTATATGCTACACCGATCCCTCTCCCACTTGGACAGAGGCAGTGGTGCTGTAAGCGTTATGTTTCTGGACTTCTCTAGCGTCTTCAACACCATCCAACCTCTGCTCCTTAGGGACAAGCTGGCTGAGATAGGAGTAGATTCATACCTGGTGCCATGGATCGTGGACTATCATACAGACAGACCTCAGTATGTGCGTCTCGGGAACTGCAGGTCCGACATTGTGGTCAGCAGCACAGGAGCGCCACAGGGGACTGGACCTTCTCCGGTCCTGTTCAGCCAACATACATCAGACTTCCAATACAATTCAGAGTCCTGCCACGTGCAAAAGTTCTCTGAAGACACTGCTATGGTGGGCTGCATCAGGAGTGGGCAGGAGGAAGAGTACAGGAACATAATAAAGGACTTTGTAAAATGGTGCATTTCCATAGCTGCTGATTTTCTTTTTTCTAAGAGCATCATCATGCATCCACTGTGGACCTCCAGGGCTGTAACCGAGTGCCCCACGTCCAGGCTATATCCATGTGTTGCTCATCACAAACCTAGCGAGTCTCTATATGGAGGTCTGAGGAGTGACAGGCTGTGTAGGCATCATTTAAAAATCATTTTACTAAACATGCAGGAATTCTATGAGGAGGCAACAAAAGGATATGATCAAAGTGGAGAGTATGATATTATTTATCTTGACTTTCAAAGAATATTTGATAAGGTGCCACCTGAGAGTGTGGGCATCAAATAAAAAGTGGCAGTTCAGGGAGTGGTGGGTAGAGGGGTACAGAAATGGCTCAGACACAGGAAGCAGAGGGTGATGGTGTGAAGAACCTCATCAGAGTTGGGTGATGTTAAGAGTGGTGACCAGAAGGGGGCAGTGCTGGGGCTGCTGCTATTTTTAATGTATAGAAATGATTTAGACAGGAATATAAGTAACAAGCTGGTGAAGTTGGCAGATGATACCAAGATAGGTGGATTAGCAGATAATTTGGAATCCGTTATATCATCACAGAAGCACTTGGACAGCAGACAGGCTTGGGCAGATTTGTGGACGATGAAATTTAATGTCAGTAAATGTAAAGAATTACACATAGGAAGTAAAAATGTGAGGTCTGAATACACAATGGGGGTCAGAAAATCGAGAGTCCACCGTATGAGGAGGAGTTAGGAGTCGTAGTGGACTCTAAGCTATCGACTTCCTGATGGTGTTCAGAAGCCATTAAGAAGGTTAATAGAGTGTCAGGTTATATAGCGCCTTGATGTGTGGAGTACAAGTCACAGGATGGTCTGCTCAACCTTTATAATTTACTGGTGAGGCCTCATCTGAAGTCATGTGTGCAGTTTTGGTCTCCAGGCTACAAAAAGGACATAATAGCACAAGAGAAGGTCCAGAGAAGAGCGATGAGGTCGAGTCTGGGCTACAGCGGTTGAGTTATGAGGAAAGATTAAAAGATCTGAGCCTTTACAGTTTAAGATAAAGAAGATTAAGAGGAGACCTGACTGAAGTGTTTAAAATGATGAAGAGAATTAGTACAGTGGATCAAGACGGTGACTTTAAAATGAGTTCATCAAGAACACGGGGACTCAGTTGGAAACTTGTGAAGGGGAAGTGTCGCACAAACATTAGGAAGTTTTTCTTTACACAAAGAACGATAGACACTTGGAATAAGCGACCAAGTAGTGTGGTAGACAATAAGACTTTAGGGACTTTCAAAACTCGACTTGATGTTTTTGGAAAAAATAAGTGGATAGGACTGGCGAGTTTTGTTGGGCTGAATGGCCTATTCTCGTCTAGAGTGTTTTAATGTTCTAATAATCGGTGCCTAAATGGATAGGATCTGTGTGTGTGTGTGTGTGTGTGTATATGTGTGTGTGTGTGTATAAATGTGCGTTAAGCCTAAAATGCAACGATAGGCTAACCCATAATAAACCTGAGGAGTTCAACTGACCCCATAATAATATAAACCCCATCAAACATCTGTGGCAAAATCTCAAAATTGCTGTGAACTGCTGAACTAAACTGGCACACTTTTAGTTACTTTGCAAGAAGGAATGGAAAACTCCTGCATCACATTGTGCAAAATGAAGAGAGTCTTACAAAAAAGAGCAGAGCTGCAAGAGGTGAGCTAAATAAATATGAGGGGATAGTAATTAAAACCACTTTACATTTCAGTTTATGGAATGTAATTGGTTTTAAAATGGTTTATAATTCTCACTTCTTTAGGCAGCACTACAAAAAAGAGAGTTTGACTTACAAATAAAAAAAGGTGCAAGTGGTAATCATTTCCATGAAACAAGGGTTGGAGGCAAACAGCAATCTCATGCCATCAGGCCACTGCTCCTTGTGGTGAAACTAGGCCGCAGACCACTCTTCTTTTGGTTACACCGTGTTCACTCACGTCAGCAGAGACTTTAAATTTCAGTTTAAAATGGCCAGCAGCCAAACCACCTGCACTTCAGAACAGGTAATCCACCTGAAGGCAAGCGTGTTTGGGCCCTGCCAGTACTTGGATGGAAGATCATTTAAAAAAAAGCATGGGCTGCTGCTAGAAGAGGTGTTGGCAAGGCCAGTGAGTGGCACTTTCCCACTGGTCTGTACATGGGGCACATACTCCCTGGGACATGGCAGCTGTTACTAAACCAAATTTCCATATACAGTGGGTATAGAAAAGAATCCCCCCTTTGAAATATTCCCATTTTTTTGCTTTACAGCCTTAAATGAAAACACACAAACTAATATTTCTTACCAAGTTTACTTACTCAATGCCACCTCTAACATCCAAGTGAAAGATATCACAGCTACAGGTCAGAAAAATTATTAAAAAAAAATCAAAACCAAGACCTCCCGAGATTAATAAAGGACCACCCCCCCATGTAATATTGTTGACCCCCCTTTTGCTTTAATGCCAGCCTTGAGTCTGTTGATTCTTCTCTATCAGCTTTGCCCATCTAGACTGAGCCCACACAATATTTGCCCCCCACTCGTCTTTACAGTTTAACTGTTCAAGTTTGGTCACATTGGGTGGTGATGTTGGTGGTCTATCTTCAGATCTTTCCACAGATTTTCACAGTGATTTATGTCTGGGCTCTGACTGGCCACACCAGGACATTCACTTTTTTCTCCTTCAGCCACCGTGTGCTCAGTTTTGCTGTGTGCTTCGGGTTGTTGGCGTGTTGAAAGGTGAACATTCTGCCCATCTTCAACTTTCTGGTAGAGGGTAGCAGGTTTTCCTCCAGAATTTGACAGTATTTTGCCCCATCCATTTTTCCTTCTCCTTCAACGACAGCCCCAGGCCCCCCACAACAGGATGCTGCCCCCTCCATGCTTTACTGTAGGTATGGTGTGTTATGGATGGTGAGCTGCATTGGTGGACCGTTTGGTATTGAGGCCTAATAGTTTGATTTTGGTCTCATCTGACCAGAAGATTTTTTTCCACTTGGCATCAGAATTTTCAAGGTGCATTCTGGGAAAGTTCAAACGAGCCATAATGTGGCTTTTCTTGAGAAGTGTGACCCTCCTGAACAAGCCACAATGTTGGAGCGCTTGTGAAATTGTTGTCACCTGCAAACCATTAATGACCACTCTGTACCATCAAATCCTGTAACTCCTTAAAAGTGGCCATTGGCCGCTCAGTAGCCTCTCTTACCAGTTTCCTCCTTGCTCTTCCATCCAGTTTGGCGGGACGGGAGGATCCAAGGAGGGTCCTAGGAGTACTAAACTCTTCTTTATGATTGACTTTACTATAAAGCCTTTGAGATTTGTTTGTCTTCATCTCCTGCCTCATATCTGTCCACAACTCCATCCCTGAGATCTTCTGAAAGTGGCCTGCCACCCATAGTCAGTTGTTTGCTGTCAGTTGCTCTACCAAGCAAGGGAATGAATGGACCAGGAACAGCTTCACTAGTCACACTCATTAAAACGGAGCACAGGGGGAAGGAAACCAGTAACCGCAATGGAAATGGGGGGCACCGACACCTGACTGAGTTTAGGAGGGGGTGATCCTTCATTAATCTCAGGATTTCTTGTATTTTATTTATTATTCTTCAGAACTGTAGCTGCGATTTCTTTCACTTGGATGTCAGAGATTGCATTGAGTAAGTAAAGCTGGAAAAATATTGGTTTGTGCGTTTACATTTAAGGCTGTAAAGCAAAAAAAAAAAAAATGAGAATACAGTAGACCCCAGCAAAGTCGCGGTTCAGGGTTCGCGGACTCAGTCGTTCGTGGATTTTTCCTTAGAACCTAACTATTAATTGTTAGCGGAAAGTGCAAATATCCTTCGCAATTTTTATGGCTTTTTTCTTAGCAATACTGTGCTATAGAGAGAACAGGAAGCACGGTTTGGGATGGTGAAAGTAACCAATCCGAGAGCGTCATTCATTTCTCCTTGCTGCCGATTGACTGCCGACCTGTGACGCGTCTCCAGCTGAGTGTCCTTGTGTTTTCCATTTTGTTATTGTACTCATTTTTTTATTGTTAAATGCACAAGATGTCGCCGAAACGCCCTGCACCTTTGAAGGCTTCTGGAACTGAGCCTAAGCACCGGAAGAAGTTTAAAACACTCCAGGAGAAGGTTGAACTACTGGATTTGCTCTGAGAACTAAAAAGTTATGCTGCAGTAGCGTGCCACTATGGCATTAATGAAAGCACCGCACGCTACATAAAGAAGAACAAAGCAGTGATCTGGAGTACCGTATCTGTACATTTCTGTGATAGTGCCAAAAAGGTAACGACAGTAAGGAAAAAAATATCGTCAGGATGGAATCTGCCTTGGCATTGTGGATCACCGACTGCAGGAAGAAGAACATCCTCTTGTAACATCATCCATGAGAATATAAAGTATGGAAATGTAGCATATAGCATGGAAATTGAAATAGCATGGAAATTGTACCAGCAGTTCGCTACAGGAGACAAGGTAGCAACTTCCCATCAAAATGTTCCTGAAACCTATAAAGAAAAGCCGGCACGAAACCCCACCAGAAGAAGAGCCGTCCAAAGATACGAGGACTCCTGAAGCACCTGAACCAAAGAAAAACACGCTTGCATGAATTACAGTACGTATAGCGGTAACATCGGTATTTTACACTCTAGCACCACGGGAGACATAGCAGTACAGTACAGTAGACTGTAGGTAATGTATTAAGCGGAGTTTGCAACAGAATTAAAGTGCTTTGGGGGCATACTGTACTTAGGGTTTAAACTATAAAAACAGGCATTTAAAAGGCATTTTTTTAACCACATCCAAAAGTCGCGGTTTTTCACAATTCGCGGGTGCTCTAGGAACTTAACCCCTGCAAATTTTGGGGGTGTACTGTATTTCAAAGGGGGATTCTTTTCTATACCCATTGCACATATATTATAAAATAAAATATCTCCTTCCCTAATGGTGTGGCAGGAATTCTAAGATGAAGAAAGAAAAAGCTGCTGGTGAAAGTGTGACCCAGTCATGGAGTTCCTGCAGTAGGCCCCGGCCTGCTTGGACAGAGAGGGCGGGTGGCATGTGTCGCAGGTACAGGCAGGGGAGTAGGCGAGTGCCAATGTTCAGGCTAGTTGCTAGAGGCATTACACTTTCTTACAGTCCAGGGTTTCCAAATTAAGAGCATGCAGTTTCCAAACATGGATACATTCAATGGGACTCTCTAAAAAGCAGACAGTGGCCATATACTGATCAACACCAAACAAGAAAGCACTTTCTAATAGCCTGTCTGAGTTGTCTTCAACTTGTCTCTTTCCATCTCTCGGTCAGCTGTTTTGCATAGTTTAGATATCTTCAGCCATGTCAATTCATGGCCTTAAGAGTTTTACGTAAAATCGGGTACTATGGGATAAACCTCACAGATCCCAGTGCACACTTCAAACCAATGCCCCCAGTGCAGTAACAGGGACACTGTGCTGCTAAAATGGTGCAGTCGTTAGGACGAGACGTAAAACAGAGGTCCCGACTCTCTGTGGTCATCCTTCATAAATATAAATATAAATCTGTATGTTCAATTCTTCATAATAACTATTCACAGTGGCTCTAAAATCCGTACTGACCCCTACTCTCTCTTCCGTTTCCTTTTCCGGTCTCTTTGTGGTGGCGGCCTGCGCCACCTCCACCTACTCAAAGCATCCTGATGCACCAACATTGATGGACTGAAAGCCAGAAGTCTACGTAACCATCATCATCATCAGGTCCTTCCATGAAAACCCTAAATACAAAGAGGACTGTTTGATTTATGTTAGGTAGATTGCCCAGAGGGGACTGGGTGGTCTCTTGGTCTGGAACCCCTACAGATTTTATTTTATTTTTTTTTCTCCAACCTTTGGAGTTTTTTTTTTTTGTTTTTTCTGTCCACCCTGGCCATCGGACCTTACTTATTCTATGTTAATTAATGTTGACTTATGTTTATTTTTTATTGTGTTTTCTATTTTTCTATTCTTCATTTTGTAAAGCACTTTGAGCTACATTTTTTTTTGTATGAAAATGTGCTATATAAATAAATGTTGATTGATTGATTGATTGATTAAGAGAAAGGTGTTTCCAGATGTCCTGGCTAAATCGTCCATCACGGTCTATCTATACATATCCTTCTATATAAAACCGGCGGGGAAATATCCTTCCGTCCCGTGAGTGCTACGCAGGCGCGGAGTTTCACACACGCCCGTCCATTTTGCAATGCACGATGGGATTTGTAGTTTCGTTTTTCCAGGTAACAGATGATTTTCTACTCCAGACTGTGCGATATCTTCTTCTTCTTCTTTCTTACTATATAAAAGCGGTCGGGATTGTCCTTCCGTCCTGTGAGTGGAAAGCGTAGCGGTATTTCGCTTATCACAGACTTGCTACTTGCAGCTTGCGGTACGAAGCGACATGATGTGAGCAGAGTTCTGGTGCTCCCATCGTTCCCTTGCATTTGTGCGCGATGCGCTGGAAAAACAGACAAAATTATGTCTCTGGAAATAATTAATGTTGATGGAGTACAAATGTCTCACCGCGTAGTAAATATCAGGGGGGTTCAAAAGGGCGACCTCAATATAGAAAAAAAAGTTTCAATTTCATCACAAAAATAACAGAAACTACGAGTATTAAAGTAATACCGCTCAAATGCAATATAACCAAATTAATGAGTTTGTATAAAATATCAAATTGATCTACTTATTGAATTGCCTTAAGAAGTGGTCAACTTAAAAGTCGGTTGCTTTAAAAGGCGGGTCAGCCTAGTAATTCACTAAGGGTAAGCAAGACGCATGCAAGACAGAGAGCCCCGCTTGCCAACCAACTGTAAGACCATGGGATACACACGACAGGGCCAGGCCCACCAACTCACAGAGCCCCGCCCGCCAACTCTAACCCTCCTCCCGTGTCATGGGATACGCATGACAGAGCCCCGCTCGCCAACTCTAACTCTCCTTCCATGTCCATAAACCGGTCCCGCCCACACGCAGCCGACACAGCATTTCTTGCCAAGCATCTGCAGTACGCTTACAAAATAAAGGAAACTCTACATGCAGCAAAAATTTACTTCTCCAGCTAGATTCCATGTACCAAACCCTTCGCTAAATCATATAAACACATGCATGAAATCACTCAGTCCAATCCAACAGCATCTGTACGAATGCTTTTCGAGGAAAACCCAAGGCAGGATTTACGACGATACAACGCCCTGACACGACATACCAATGTTGCAGCGATTTTCGTCGGAGAAGATGGCGAACCGCCCTCCGAAAGGGACATTTGCATCTGTCCCATAGGCAACTCCTGTAAACAGATTTCCACGCTCAATACGAATTGCGATCCTATGGTTTACCCACTTTTATTCCCTTACGGAGACATTGGCTGGCACAAAGATTTACAACATGTTCCCGATAAAAGAACCGCCAAGCGAAGAAGGCTTACTCAATGCCAATTTTACACGTACAGATTAGCAATGAGGAATATATTTAGTATTTTGCACTCCGGCGGCAAACTATTCCAACAGTACCTCGTAGATGCGTATGTTAAAACAGAGGGCGCGCATCTTTTTCAGGTTGTTATTGATTATCTTTACGTAATCGAATTTCATAAGCGCGGCCTTCCTCATACCCACATGCTGTTTACTCTTCACAATAATTCTAACAACCAGTCTTCAGCCATGGTCAGTTGTGTGTGGCTTTTTCTAGGGTTAGATCTTGCAACTCATTATCTGTCTTCACCACCAAAACACCTATTCACACCTGCGTCTTTCAAGAAGTATTTCTTTCTTCTTGATTTCTGAATTCTTTTCTCACCATTTTCCATTCCTATTCTATGCTATGGCAGGCTTCAGCTAGTTCGTTATAACCCTCTAATCTCCCCCTGCTTCTACTTGGCCAACTCCCTCTCTCTTCCTTTACCACCTAATAACGAATGTGAAGTAAGGGCGCTGGGGCAAAATGGCTGCCGACACATCATCCAGGTGGGTGCTGCACATTCGCAGTGCCTGAAGTGGCTCCCCAGTCACTTATGTAAAATGCTTTCAGTGTGTTGAGAAGCACTATATAAAAGCAAAATCGTCTTCTTCCTCTTCTAAAATAGACACACAATTTGTCAAACACTTTATAATGAGGCAGTGGTGGATGGTTAATTCCAGGTGACC
Organism: Polypterus senegalus; assembly: GCF_016835505.1. Classification (NCBI taxonomy): domain Eukaryota; kingdom Metazoa; phylum Chordata; class Cladistia; order Polypteriformes; family Polypteridae; genus Polypterus; species Polypterus senegalus. The sequence goes on from NC_053159.1 coordinate 191,403,746, forward strand.
TCAGAAATTTGAAACTGTGAAAAATGGACTCCCTGTAGCTCAGAAGAAAGGGCCAAATTAAACTTGATTATTTGCCCCACATGCCCAACACCTTTGACATTTCTTAAACAACAAGCAGTTCATCCTGCACAATGGAATCCAACGGAGTTTTACAAAACTAACAAACCCTCTCCACGATTTCACCACATGTTAGAAAACACAACCAGTGCGCCTGCCTCTCTCTGTTAGACGCATGGAGGTCATTTCTCGAGACTGCTGGTTTTTGTTAACTAGGAACTCTAAGATGGGTGTGAAGTACCACAAGCTGTAAACGATACTAAAAAAAAAAGCTCCAGAGATAAGAAACTACTGAAATGAATCTTCAAAAGCGATACGCACAGTATGCATCTGCAGTAACATGATAATGTCACCTAAAAAAAGACGACACCCCTCCAGCCAGGATAAAGAAGTGTCACTTGAGTTACGGGTCTTGTTTAGTGGCTGACATACAAAAACCTTTAATGGAGGTTCTGACAATGGGAAACATCTTGGCTTCCTACCGTTTTTGTACTTCCACTCAAGGAGATGGTCCAGTGTTTCTATTCCAGCTTTTAAAACTATAATATTTTTGTAATAATCAGTTTTATTTTATAGAAATGTGTTTTGTAAATTTGCAATGCTAAAACATGTGCTCTCACGGTCTTTGCTATACAGTATGGAAATTTGGTTTATTTCTATGGTGCTGTGAAAACAATTTCCCCCTTTCTGCTTCTCTCAGCTTTTGTATATTTGTCACAATGAACAGCTTGAGATCTTTCAAGAAAATGTAATTTGAGACAAAAGGAATCAAAGTGAACAAACAGCAGCACTTCTTAATGGTTATCCAACACCTGTATTACCTGTGCGAAAAGGTAATTGAACCCTTCATTACTCGCTGTAATAGCTAACCAAAGCTCATTGTTAGATTGACTCCATTGACTGACCGGGAGCCAGCCCTGCTAATCTAAACCTCACCATATATTGAGCCTCACTAAGACCGTGAAGTCATCACCACAAGAAGAACACGAGGCCTCGATCAAAGACGGGTGCTGAAACTTCTCAATCAGAAAAATTGGCAAAGCCATTTCTAACTCTTTGGTACTCCAGTGCTTCAGTGCCCAGAGGGGACTGGGTGGTCTCATGGTCTGGAATCCCTACAGATTTTATTTCTTCTGTTGTTTTTTTGTTTTTTCTGTCCCCCCTGGCCATTGAACCTTTCTCTTATTCGATGTTAATTAATGTTGATTTATTTTGTTTTATAACTGTGTCTTTCATTTTTCTATTCTTTAATATGTAAAGCACTTTGAGCTACTGTTTGTATGAAAATGTGCTATAGAAATAAATGTTGTTGTTGTTGTTGTTCACAATAAGAGAGTGATTACCTGCAAATGGTGAACATTTGAAACACTGGGGACTCTTAACAGGAAGGGCAAAAAAAAATAACAAAGGCACACTGAAGAGTCATTTAAGGGGTCACACAGGACCACCGAAGAACATCCAAAGAACTGTAGGCCTCCTCAGCCTCTGCGAAGGTCAGTGTTCAAGACTCTACAATTAAAAAAAAAAAAAAAGAGACAGAGGAAAAACGGGATTCATGGGAGGATAGCAAAGTGGAAACCTCTGCTATCCAACAGTAACATCAGGGCAAACAAACACCTAGATCAGGGGTCCTCAATCACGGTCCTGAAGGTTTTTGCTCCAACCCAATTGCTTAATATGAAGCCTTTACTGCTCAAGTGACACTTCTCCTTCACTATAGTGGTCTCGCTCATTAAGATTTTGAACCCTTATTGCTTATTTTAGTCTTAAACAGCCATATTCTTGGTTTTTAAATCGCTCTTAATTAGCAATAACAAGCAAATGCCAAAAGAGACCCGCATTTCTCCATTTATACCTGTGTGATTTATTATGCACTGTTGGGTTTAATTAAACACTTGGAAGGAAAGTGAAGATAAAAAAGAAGGACTGAGAATTACAATGAAATCATTTTAGCCTTCAAATCATTTGAATGATCCCCTTAGAAAGGGGAAGAAAATTGAGGATATGAGAATGAGCTGACATGGCAGAGTTAAAGCACCAACAAGCCATGAAATTAAATTATTGGCAAGAATTTCTAATTAAGCAACCGGGTTAGAACAAATACCTGCAGCCACTACGGCCCTCCAGGACTGGGATTGAGGACCCCTGACCTAGATTATCACCAAGCCTTGAAAATAAAGTGCTATGGAAAGTCGATTCAAAAGTAGAAGTCTCTAGACAACACAGGACCCACTATGTCTGGCCTTCGACAGTAAGAACATCAGACCTACAATAAAAGATGGGGCTGCTGGTGTGATGAGGGTGGGGATGCTTCAGAAGACTTGCCATTATTTAAGGGACAAAGGAAGTTTGCACTTTCTTGCACACCAAGATTGAAAGATGAGATAAGACAGGAGACCCCGTGGACTGTGATGTCTGCTGATGACATTGTGATCTGTAGCAAAAGTAGGGAGCAGGTAGAGGAGACCCTGGACAGGTGGAGATATGAGAGGAGAGGAATGAAGGTCAGTAGGACCACTAAGACAGAATACATGTGTGTGAATGAGAGGGAGGTCAGTGGAATGGTGAGGATGAGGGGAGGAGAGTTGGTGAAGGTGAAGGAGTTTCAACACTTGGGATCAACAGTACAGACTAATGGGGACTGTGGAAGAGAAGTGAAGAAGAGAGTGCAGACAGGGTAGAGTGGGTGGAGAAGAGTGTCAGGAGTGATTTGTGACAGACGGGTATCAGTGAGAGTGAAAGGGAAGGTCTACAGGACGGTAGTGAGACCAGCTGTGTTATATGGGCTGGAGAAGGTGACAATGACCAGAAAGCAGGAGACAGCATCTTTAACTCTGCCACCTCCAGCTCTAAGATTTGCATTGGGTGCGACTAGGATGGACAGGATTATTGATATGCATTTAACTAATTTGCTGAATGAAATGAAATTCTAGGAAGTGTTCATTTCTAATTATTGCTGCTAAAGGTATTGTAACAAAGTACTGAAATGACAGCATTTACTAAATTGGATTCCTTGAATTAAGGCTGTAATGACTTGACAACTAGTCAAGTCACTCAGCTTCCTCTTCTCCTACATTGTATTTTGTCTGAGGATATTTATTGTGTAAAACGTGCAAAAAAAAGATATTAGGAAGGGGAAAATACCAGTGTACCTTACATAGTCTACTTCTATTTCAATTACAGTATTCATCGGTAGTGCTGTTCACATAGTGATGGCTCAGAGATCTTACTCATATATATTTACAGTTATAACCCAGGCTGGCACACGATAAAGGAGCCTGGCACCCGTTTTAAGCAGCGTCAAATGTATTCAGGTGAAGGTCACAGGAAGCACCCACGCACGTGTGGTTAGTTTCATTATCTGCGTGTTGCAGAGAAGTCACACCGCCGTAATGACTGGAGCTCATCGGCGCATCTGAATTAATTATCTGCATAAGAAAGGGACGTGTCCATGAGAGTCATGTGCCTCACCTAACAGGCACAAGTCTAGAACGGGACAAAAAAAAAAAAGGGACCGAAGAAGGCGACAGCAGGGAGAAACCTGAGGAGGGCAGATGTCCAGGACTGAGCTGGAGTTACAATTTTAACATTGCATTTTAGGACTGACCATTTAAAGTCTGCCTATTAAATAGAAAAATCAAATCCCTTCCCCATTTTAAATTTATTTTATGTCATAAATTATTGCCTTTCAAAGCTATTTCAGTAACTAGTCTGGGAAAGTAGTGCAGCTGCTTCCCCCGTACAGAGGGTAGTCTTTTATCCACGTTATTTATTATTATTTTGTGGTTCTCTGTCCTTTCCTAGTTTCACTTCAGTGTAGACATAAAGAACTTAAATGTGCTTTTATTTTTTTTTTTTAACCAAAGGTTATAAGACAGGGAATGACTGCAGGGATTTATTTATATTAATTAGCTGTAAGGGGTAATTATGGGTCTCTCTCTCTCTCTCTCTGGGATCCTTTAAATTTTATTTTAATAAAGACTAAGGGGCTTTGCCCCCTGCTCACGTCGCTCGCCAACCCCCCTGGGCCTGTGCTACACACCAGCCACTTCGCGTCTCTGCCACTCACATTGTGAAGAGGGGGGGCTGAACGCACCCCCAAGGAAACTCCCTCTTAAACGGGGATACCATGGGAAACAAATAGGAGGTTAAAAAAATAAAAACAAAAACTATTTGCTCGAACAGCTGCTGGTGTGATCGCCATCTCACTTGGCACTTCAAACATTTAAAAGCCTGTACAGCAGCTGTCCATTTGTCTCACTGCCTTGTCTCTCTTTCCCCCCCAGACACCCTCTGAATACTTCTGTCATATCACCTATATCCACATTTTTGCTCTCTCTTCGCCTTTACCTTATCGTCAATATCGCATTGAAATGTGATTCAGTTTGGAATTCCATCGTGACAACGCAACGTATAACTGCCCGTGAGTGAATATCGTTTCTCTCTACATGAACTGTGCCTGACAATAGCATTCGCACAAATGAGAAATGATTGAACCGTGTTTGTGTGTGTGTGGTTGTAAATGTTTTAGACGTGGGCAGGATTTTTCCAAATCTCTTTGCATAAAGTCTTGTAGGGCCTAAAATTTTCTCTTGCGGGATTTTGCTTTCACCAAACAACAAATCTTTTAATTCTCGCAGATAAGCCTCTTGATTGGGAAGAAACACTACTTTTTATTTCCCTGATGGCAACACGAATTAGACAACCTGCAAGTCTCCGACTTAAAGTTTCAATCTGAAAAATATACTCAATCTCTTTTCGCTGTTCTGTTATTTCACCGAGTAAGAATTTCCATTTGTTTGCACTAATGTGATCTTTACTATCCTTTTTTGAGACTTTTGGATTTTCGTACTTCCTTTATCTCTAACCTGCCCTGCATGTGTACAGCACCAATGTTTTTGAATTCTTTACAACGTTCTACTTTGTCATCTACTCTTTGTCTTTTATTTGCAGCCCCGGGCCTGGTTAAATCTCTTGGCACAAAGACTCGTCTCGCTGGACGTGAAAGTGTCTCTCTGAGAAAAATCAAATATCGACTCCTTCCAAGATTTTTTTTTTTTTAATAATAGAGAGAAATAAATAAAGTGCTTTCTACTGGCAACGTGCTATCATTACATGCTCCAAACCTACTTATAAAATTACTTCCGTCTCTTCAATAATTTCTCGAACAGGAAACGGCTGGCTGCTTAGCCACTCGAAAATCTGCACATAAACCTCAACATAAAGCATTAATCTGGGGGTGTTCTTTGAAGAGTGACGGCAAAATTGAATCACTTTGCTTCTTCCTATAAATGCAATATGAATTCACTTGTGTCGTACAAGTTTATAAATACAACATATAATGGCTAAGAAAAAAAGAGTAGCACAGCGTTTTGTTAGCACTGCAACCTTACAGTTTCAAGAGGCCGGGTTCAAACCTCGGTCCGCTGAACATACGTCACTCGTATGAAGTCTTACACTCGTATCCAAAGGAACAGAAGTTATGTCAACTAGCAAATAACTTGGTTTCATATGAGTGACCCTGGCCTGGAATCAGGTTCAAGGCTTCCTCCTGCCTCGCGCAGAAAATTTCCCCCATGGATTCTGCCTCCTTGTACGATAGCTAATTACGAGGGGCGTTTAATTATAAGCAGAAATTTTCATGCTCTGTTCTTATAAAGAGTGCAAGATAGACATGACTTATTGGACAAACGCATACATATTTGAACTTGTCGTTAGTAGTGATAGCTGCTCTTTCTCCCCTTTAACTGGAGGTACAAAGTAGTGTTGCGCAGAAAATTATTATTACATTTTTGACAAATGAAGGAGTCATTCCATCTCAAGATTTATTCTTATGACTTAAAAATCAATTTGGGAAGGAGTGTCACTCTCTCCCAGTCTACAGTGTATGACTGGTACAAGTCATTCAGAGAGGGACTATCATGTCTTCGGTCCACTGAAGGAATTGTTTAGGGTTAGGGAAGAAATTCAATTTGAATGAGGAGGTTAACAGCGCCATGCAAGAACGGGTCAACATGCAGTCAAAAGACTTCAACTCTTCTGGGATTAAGAAGCTTCTTGAGCGCTGGAACAAGTGGATTGCATTGGCAGGAAGACTACATAGAAAAATAGTGTGCAAGTCGATTCATTGTGTTCAATAAATAAAGCATAGCTCGTACATTCCTGTTTATAATTCCGTAAAATGCAGGCATGGAATTAACTCAATGAATGAATGGCCTAAATTTTTTAATTTGCCAAGGCGTGGTGGACTGGATGGTACTGCAGCCTCAATCCTTCAATACATCCATTGGGGTTGCACAGTGTACCAGTAATGGAAAGGTACCAGAAAACCCAAAATTTAAAATGGGACGGTACCACCATTTTGGGATTTTCGGTAGTGCAAGTAAACCTCCTTTCAATCCCCTGTCCACCCACAACACTCTACAACCCACTACTGCAGTTGTGGAAAAACATTTGTATTTGAAGGCATCAGGAAATGAAACTACATGCTTTAATGCGAGCTGTACTTCATTAAGCACCCCACCATACCCCCTGTACTTCATTAAGCACCCCACCATACCCCTGTCGCCTTATTGTCATCTGGACTTCACAGCTATCTATAGGGAAGCGGTTCATAGTGCTGTGCGATGGCCCAGCAAACCACGCAAGAAAGCAGTAATGTGTGGGTTTTGGACTAATTCGTTACAGGTACCGGAACTGAGATCCAAAAGCAGGTATCAGATTTTTAGTACCGATCTAACACGACTACCGCCAAGAACCAAACCCCAGACTGCCCACGCAATTGGAATGTCTTTACTTATAGCAAAGGCTAAGGAAAAATCCACCTCTCATCTCCCGTGCTCACCGCCTTCTACAGAGGGACTAATGAAAGCATCCTGTGTGGCTACATCACTGCCTGGTTTCTGAGTTGCACTGTCAGGGATCACAAGACTCTGCAGAAGATAGTGAGGCCAGATCATCGAAATCTCTCTTCCTTCCATCACATACTGTATGTGTACACTACATTTTCTTTTTTTAACATTACCATATATACTCTTGTATAAGTCGGGTCTTGAAACCCCCAAAAAAAAACTCGATCATAAAATCAGACCCCGACTCATACACCCATTTTTTTTTTTTTCATCTTCTTGCCTCCTCCACTCTCGCCCCAGTTTCTCAGACACATTGAATTTTGTTGTAGCAGCACAGTTACCAATTTCTTTCGCTACTTCAGCGACGTTTAATTTAAAACCAGCTTCAGATTTTCTTCCGATCAAGCGCTCCATCGTAGATAAGGGATGCTCTTACGATGAAGGTGTATGAGGGTGTGAGCTACAAAAAAAAAAAAAACGCAAAACAGTGCAAATGTCGCTACAGAATAGTTCGGGTATTACTGTGTGGTCACGTAGGCACAATACTGAGAAAAAAAAAACGGCAGTGCGCCCCGTGGTTACTCTCTCAGGTGGGCATTAGCATATCGTAATGTCTTGGACCAATAGCGCAAGTCTTCTGCATTCGACTTATACGACCGAGATTATAAAATACTGGAAATTATACGGGACTTATCCGCGGGAGAACTTAAAAGCGAGTATATACGGAATTCTGTAGGAAATTGCCCAGGACACAAAAAATGTTAAAATGGAGTTTGTGCTGATTGCATTTTTTTGTTCACCTTAAAAAGCCTGTTGAATGTATGTTAACTGTATATTGTATTTATTTGTTATTGAAACTAATAAAGATTACCGTAAATGTATATTTGTGCAGAATCGATACTCTTCCTTCTATTTGCCCATTGATATTTCCTCAGATGTACAATCTATTCATATGCACTGAGCTAAGAGAACTCACATTCAACTTCTTAAGAATACTGACACAATACGTCAGTGCTGGGGGGCTCGACGGGATTGCATGGGTGTGGTTTCTTAGGTCAGCATTGGGGGGCCCATTTTGTACTGGGTGGGTGGGCTCAATGGGACTGCATGGTTGTTGTTTCAGAAGTGCTTGAATGGAAGCTTACTGCTGTTATCACTCCCACAAATGCTTAAATGCTTGACATGTCTCATTGATGCTCATTTTTCTATTGATTTGAATTCAACATCACATGAGCAGCACGGCCCATCAACTTCCAGTTACGTCACTGCAAGTGGATAAGCTAAATAAACTAAAGCTGACTGACCCCCTACATCTGTTGACCACAGGGGGTACAGTCTGTTACAGAAAGCACCAGGCCTCAGGCAGTCACAGCTATTACTGTGCGTCTTTGTTGCATGACTTGCTTCTACGTGTCAGAAGTGCCGCTCACAGGGCATAGCCCATTGGCACGGTTAGTTTTTACTTCTCAGTTTTCACAATTTGATATTACCACCAACAGAACCCCAAACCCAGTCTAGCTCCCAACCAACCCTTTTTCCCAGGAGACAAAATTCCCAAAAGGTGGCAAGAGCACTCATATATGACTAGAACACGTTTTAGAGAGCCAACACCTTCCTGTCTTCAGTGCTACTAACAAAGACTTAGGATAGTGAGGCCAGACCATCGGAATCTCTCTTCCTTCCATCACGTACTGTATGTGTACACTACACGCTGCATCTGCAAAGCTTCCAGCTTTGTGGAGGACCCGACGCACCCCTCAGGTACCGAAGTATTCAGGCCTTTACTACCAGAATGTGTCAAAGTCTTCCCTCAAGCCAGAAGACTCCTAAACACTCAGGGACTAGACTGATAACATACACACCTTCCCACTCAACTAGATCATTTCTTTATATTTATTATCACTGTTACGTTCTTCATTCTTCCAGTTTTTATATTTGCATCTGTTCCTTCTATTAAAATATCATCACAACCTGCTAAAATATGTACTGGTTGGCGCTGCACTGTCTTCATTTGTACCACGGTCTGTCTTTGCACTGTCCTGCAATGTTTTCTACTTGCTTATTCTTTATTCCAAAATGGATTAAATTCATTTTTTTCCCTCAGAATTCTACACAAAACACCCCATAATGACAACATGAAAAAAGTTTACATGATATTTTTGCTAATTTATTAAAAATAAAAAAACTGAGAAAGCACATGTACATAAGTATTCACAGCCTTTGCCACGAAGCTCCAAATTGAGCTCCGGTGCATCCTGTGTCCCCTGATCATCCTTGAGATGTTTCATTGGAGTCCACCTGTGGTCAATTCAGTTGATGTGACCTGATTTGGAAAGGCACACACCTGTCTATAGAAGGTCCCACAGTTGACAGTTCATGTCAGAACACAAACCAAGCATGAAGTCAAAGGAATTGTCTGTAGACCTCCGAGACAGGATTGTCTCGAGGCACAAATCTGGGGAAGGTTACAGAAAAACTTGTGCTGCTTTGAAGGTCCCAATGAGCCTAGTGGCCTCCATCATCTGTAAGTGGAAGAAGTTCGAAACCACCAGGACTCTTCCTAGTGCTGGCAGACCATCTAAACTGAGCGATCAGGGGAGAAGGGCCTTAGTCAAGGAGGTGACCAAGAACTCGATGGTCACTCTGTCAGAGCTCCAGAGGTCCTCTGTGGAGAGAGGAGAACCTTCCAGAAGGACCACCATCTCTGCAGCAATCCACCAATCAGGCCTGTATGGTAGAGTGGCCAGATGGAAGTCACTCCTTAGTAAAAGGCACATGGCAGCCCGCCTGGAGTTTATAAAAGGCACCTGAAGGACTCTCAGACCATGAGAAACAAAATTCTCTGGTCTGATGAGACAAAGATTGAACTCTTTGGTGTGAATGCCAGGCGTCACGTTTGAAGGAAACCAGGCACCGCTCATCACCAGGCCGATACCATCCCTATAGTGAAGCATGGTGGTGGCGGCATCAGGAACTGGGAGACTAGTCAGGATAAAGGGAAAGATGACTGCAGCAACGTACAGAGACATCCTGGATGAAAACCTGCTCCAGAGCGCTCTTGACCTCAGACTGGGGCGACGGTTCATCTTTCAGCAGGACAACGACCCTAAGCACACAGCCAAGATATCAAAGGAGTGGCTTCAGGACAACTCTGGGAATGTCCTTGAGTGGCCCAGACTTGAATCCGATTGAACATCTCTGGAGAGATTTTAAAATGGCTGTGCACCGACACTTCCCATCCAACCTGATGGAGCTTGAGAGGTGCTGCAAAGAGGAATAGGCGAAACTGGCCAAGGATAGGTGTGCCAAGCTTGTGGCATCACATTCAAAAAGACTTGAGGCTGGAATTGCTGCCAAAGGTGCATCGACAAAGTATTGAGCAAAGGCTGTGAATACTTATGGACATGGGATTTCTACATTTTTTTATTTTTAATAAATTTGAAAAAATCTCTCAAGTAAACTTTTTTCACGTTGCCATTATGGGGTGTTGTGTGTAGAATTCTGAGGAAAAAAATGAATTGAATCCATTTTGGAATAAGGCTGTAACATAACAAAATGTGGAAAAAGTGATGCGCTGTGAATACTTTCTGGATGCTCTGTATATGCACTTTATGCTAAAATGGGAAGTTTCTCTGTAGTCCTGTGTTCTATGTAGCATTGAGGCCCGGGAGGAACGTGGTTTCATTTTGCGGTGTTCTGTACTAACTGTATATGGCTGAATTGACAATAAAAAGCTATTTCTACTACTTGATAGACTGGATGAAAGAGCTATTAAAAGCATGTGTGATATACAGGGGATTCAGAAAGTCTTCAGACCCCATCACTTTCTGTACACTTTGTATTGTTCATTTAATTTTAAATGGATAAATATGCCACACTCTGAATTCAATAACCCATAGCGACAAAGTGAGAACTTGTTTTCAGAAAGGTTTGCAAATGAATGAATGAATGAATAAATCAATCTAACCGCTCCTTCATCTAAATACAGTATTCAGACCCTTTACTGTGGCACTCCAAATTGTGCTCAGGTGCATCCTGCTTGATTTATTGCTCCTTGAGATGCGACTTGAACTTGAATGGAGCCCACCAGAGGCTTAGTGAATTGACAGGACGTCATTTAGAAATACACGCGTGTGCCCGGGTATGGAAGGTTCCACAATTTACACTGCATAGGAACTAACTAGAAAAAGAAAATCCGAACACATCTCTCCAGTTCTGATGTCACTACATTGGTTACCTGTGTCAATTAGAATTTACATTAAAATATGGCTTATGGTTTACAAAGCCTTATCTGCTCCATCCTATATGTTAGAATGTCTCTCACCTTACATTCCAAATTGTAACCTTAGATTTTCAAATGAGTGTCTGCTTAGAATTCCAAGAGCTAAAGTTAAAAGAAGTGGTGAGGCGGGCGAGCGGCCTTCTGCTGCTATGCACCTCAAATCTGGACTAGCCTGTCAATAGGAATTTGCCAGGCTGATACGGTGGAGCTCTTTAAAAAAAAACTGCTGAAAACACATTACTTCAACATGGCTTTCTCATAGCTCAATTTCTGTTTAATCCTGATGCTCTGTATACACATTGAATTCTCATTATCATTCCTGGTGGCTCCACAATCTGTACTCACCCCTACTTTCTCTGCTGTTCTTTTTCTGGTTTTCTGCGCCACCACCACCTGATCAAAGCACCGTGATGTCCCTACACTGATGGATTGAAGTCCACATGACCAGCATCATCAAGTTTTTCCATGTGAATCCTGAAGTCATTGATGTTAGGTAGAATGCCTGGAGGGGGCTGGTCAGGTGGTCTCATGGCCTCGGAGCCCCTGCAGATTTTTTTTTTCTCCAGCCGTCTGCCGTTTTTTTTTTTGCTGTTGTAGTTTCTGTCCTCCCTGGCCATCTGACCTTACTTTTATTCTATGTTAATTAGTATTGCCCAATTTTATTTTTAGATTTTTTCTTTATCCTGTAAAGCAGGGGTGTCGAACTCCAGGCCTGGTGGGCCGCAGGTTTTCATTCTTTTCCTAATCAGTTTTCACTGCTAATTAACTCCTTTTCCCTTCATTTTAATAGCAGTGTTTTCAAGGATTCTGTCCTCTAAATTGATTCCTTTCTTCATTAAAATGGTAGCCAAACAGAAATGAGACGTGAAACGAGCCAACAGTTGAGCAGCTAAACTGGGCTTTCAAACCCCAAACCAGTCTGTTAATGAGAAGCCAATTCTCGGTGTTAATTAAACTCGTTATTTAATTCCGCAGCTTGTTGCTGCTCTCATTCTGCCACAGCAGTCGGCCTGAGAGATCAACCTGAATGAGACCTTCACCTTTCTTTATTTTCAGATATTGCGAGATGGGCACAGGTGAGCTGGTCACGTGGCGGCTCGATTTGTGTCTCATTTTTTTATTTGGCTGCTAATTAAAGTAAAAGAGACAACCAAGAGGCATGAGTCTAGTTAATTCAAATTAAAGCAAAAAAAGAAGTTCATTGGCAGCTAAAAACGGGTCACTAATGAAGAAGATGTTTAGAATGAAAACCTGCAGCTACTGCGGCCCTCCAGGACTGGAGTTCGACACCCGTGCTCTAGCGCAGGGGTTTCAAACTCTGGTCCTGGAGGGCCGCAGTTGCTGAAGGTTTTCATTCTGACCCTTTTCCTAATCAGTGACCAGGTTTCACTGCCAATTGACTTCTTTTCCCTTCATTTTAATAGCCCTGTTTTTGAGGATTCAGTGCTCTGAATTCATTTTTTTTCTTCATTAAATGACAGCCAAACAGAAATGAGACATGAAACGAGTTGACAGACAACCAGCTGAATTGGGGCTTCAAACTCCGACCAGTTTCTTAATGAGAAGCCAATTCTTGCTGTTAAACTCGTTGTTTAATTCCATGGCTTCTTGCTGTTCTCATTCTGCCACAGCAGACATTTCCAAAACTGTTGATTTTCTAAGAAGACCATCAAAATGTTTCGATGTCCTGAGAGATTGACCTTTCTGAGGCCGTCCCTTTTCTTTAAATTTTCAGATATTGCGTGATGGGCACAGGTGAGCTGGTCACGTGGCAGCTTGTTTTGCGTCTCCTTATTGTTTAGCTGAGTCAAGTTAATTAAAACTAAGGCAAAAAGTTAATTAGTAGGAGAAACGGGTCACTAATTAAGAAGATGGTTACAATGAAAACCTGCAGCCACTGCGGCCCTCCAGGACTGGAGTTCGACACCCGTGCTGTAAAGCACTTTGAGCTCCATCATTTGTATGAAAACGTGCTGTAGAAATAAATATTGTTGTTGTAATAGGTTACGGAGTGTAGACTGATGGCAGCTGTATCCATCTACAACAAAATTAAAAAAATAATTCCAACCACATCACACAGTAAACACCTACACGTTCATTTACTTATGGATAACTTGCCATATTTTGTAAATTTTTTTGTCTGCTGCAATTACACATTAATAAAGTTTCTATACAATCTTATCAATAAACTGCAGAAAGGCCAATACTTTCTGAATCCTTCCGGCTGCTCCCATTAGGGGTTATATTCTATAAAACAATTACTGAAGTGTTCTCACACTGCACTGACCCACTGATTATAAATTTTAGGATTTCACAGATATCTTCACCCCATGGGCTGAGCTGCTGTCCAAAAGCTTACACATATACTTCACAAATGGACCACAAGTCAAATAAAGTATTAAGACAAGGTTAGCCTGGCGAGTCGGAGACAGTGATTAATGCTTTGTGGAGTACACTCCATTAGAAGTTCTCAATAAACGTTCAAGAGGGTCCCACAGAAGAAGTGATCCATCGCGTGCATCCACCTTGTCCAGGTCAAGATCACCAGATACACACTCTTATCCGACAACAACGTGTATCAAGGAAAACAAAAAGGACAAAAGCAGAAACAGGAGACACCAAAACCGCAAGATGTGACACAAGCTAAAAGGTGCAGAAAGACCACTGGAAAGTGTGAAACTGAATCTAAAATGCAACAGCACTTCTATCAGCCAAGAAAACGGGGATCACCCTGATCACTACACATCTCAAGCTGTATCCCGAGCCTGACAAACCAGTACGAGGACAGACACTTTAACCACCTGTTATGGCCCGAACGTGGCAAGACACATGGGGGCCGAAAATCGATCCATTTAATTAGTACAATGCACAACCTAAAACTGAGTGCGTGGTGCGAGAGTCAGACCGGGCATAAACCGAAGCAAAAACCCAAGAGTACGGAGCGAACCGGGGTTCAGCCGTCACTCCTTCCCGAGGCTCCAGAACAGATGCGGCTGCCCGGCCGCGGGAGCTCGTAGTCCCATTCTGTATCCCGGGCGGTGGAGAGAGAGATGACTCGGACCCGGCCGGCTTCTCCTCCCGCTGCACGCCGCTCTCCCGGCTCCGATTTTTTTCGCGGGCTGAAAGTTTTCCCGTGCGGCCGTCTTCGGGTACCTCGCGTACCGCCCCCACCACTTCAACCCCACCGCCCGCGAGCTAAACCCGAGGAGACCGTGAAATCCCCAATCCCTAAGCACTTACCAGCGATGTAGTTGGTCCATTTGTGCAGCACTCCTTCCATAGTTCACTGAGCCGCTTTAAAGAAGAGCTTCGACCCCCGCCGGCCAGAGGCGACCTATCAGATGACGATCGCTTTGTTACTCAATAAAGTCGGGCTGAGCGCCGGGCCCAGGGTCGTCTCTCGCATCTTCGCCTTATTCTTGCGAGGCCCCTTTCTGATAATTATAACAATTCTTCTGTCCCAGTGCCCACTAATAATTGGGTTCTGTTTTGCTGCTGCCGTTGCCTTTTTTCTTCTTTCTCTCTCGAATTGACCCCAAGCCGCAGATCACTTCCTGGAGTAGAGCTAACGGGAAAAAGAAGGGCGGGAGGAAGAGCCCAGATTGACATCGTCCACAGCCAATCAAACACAATCAACCCCTGCACGTTTCTTTTTAAAGAGTCCTCCACGCCTACACGTTCCTGTTTCGATTTTATTATATTTGATTCATTGAATAATGAGAGTGTCTTTACAGCCTGTTTACATTTGATGACGAGTATTGTAATCGTTCAGTAGGTATTTATTTCTAAAATAAAAAGGGATGTATTTCGTGATTTTTATGTCCATATTTGATACTTGATTGTCGCCAGGCACCCGGTTGTCGTGTATTTTTGACTAACTGTTCCCATATAAGTGAGCGCTGCGATTGACTGGCTTGATGCTGGTGAGATATAATAGCCCAATGTTTAAAACCACTGACTCTGATTTAAATTAAGCTAAATCTGTGGTTTTGTTTTTGAGAGCATGGTGGCGCAGTGTTCAGAACTGCTGCCTTCCATCGTCACAATCCTCTGTTCATTTTTGTTGAAAAGACTAGCGTCACATCCAGGGAAGGTTGCTGCCTGGCACAGACTGACTCTGGCCAGGAGCAGCCCTGCAATGGGATAAGAAGATATGGAAAAGTAATATATATATACAGTATATAAGGATTTACTATAATTACCGTTGTCTGTCCCTTTCTTCTACAGAACACACTGCTTGATCCTAATCATTCAGGGCATCAGGAATGGCCATTGCACAGAAACAACTCTGCTTACCATTGACAACACACTACAGCCGGCTAGAGCTACGATAATACAGACAGATCTCTTCTCTGTCTTCAACATGGTCCACCCCTCCTTGCCACCCTCTCTGACCTTGGCATCTCCTTGGCATCACAGGAACTGCCCTCAGGTGGTTTGAATTCTACCTCTTGGGCAGATTCTACCCTGTGTGTCCTGGCATAGAGGACTGTCAAGGATGCACCAGGCATTGGTGCTGGCCCTCTTCTCTTCTCTCTATTCACCTCCTCATTACACCCCATCATCAAGTCCCATGGTGCCACTTATCAATGCTATACCTGTCATTCTCTTTAGAGGACCTCACGGTATCAGGTAGAATCTCTGAATGCCTTACTGATACTGTAACCTGGATGAAGGATCACAATCTGGCAAAGTAAGACCATCTTGTTATCTCAGCTCGACTATCCATTCGGCACTCCATCTCTGCTCAGCCCAGCTCATGATTATCAATGCCTGCCAAATCAGTATGCAACCTTGGGGTGGTGATTAGATAGATAGATAGATAGATAGATAGATAGATAGATAGATAGAAAGGCACTATATAGATAGATAGATAGATAGATAGATAGATAGATAGATAGATAGATAGATAGATAGATAGATAGATATGAAAGGATATAATAGATAGATAGATAGATAAAGGCACTATATATAGATAGATAGATAGATAGATAGATAGATAGATAGATAGATAGATATGAAAGGCACTATATTATAAATAGATAGATAGATAGATAGATAGATAGATACTGTAATAATCCCAAGGGGAAATTCCCATACTCCAGCAGCAGCATACTGATAAAGAACAAAATTAAATTAAAGAGTGATAACAATTAAGGTATAACAAACAGACAATAATTTTGTAAAATATTAACGTTTAACACCCGGGATTAGATAATCATTTTAATCCAAAGGAGAAATTCAGACGCATACAGCAGCAGGAACATTAAAACAAGGACACAGGCATTTTACAGATGTGTCACAATGGTATTTCAAAATAAACTTAACGAATGCATTGAAATGCCTGATAGCAAGCAGGCCGGCAGAAAAGACCCCCAGAGCTATTTCTTTGCACAAAGGAGTGGAATAAGCAGGGACGTACGGTCAGGGGATGTCCTTGTGAAAAGTAAAGAAACGAATAATCCACCCATCCATCCATTATCCAACCCGCTATATCCTAACTACAGGGTCACGGGGGTCTGTTAATAATGATAACATAATATGTGCAAAGCATACAATTATTCAACTCAAAATGATATATCGAGCACATCTGTCTCGCCTGAAACTCACCAAAATGTTTCCCAGGCAGGATCCAACCTGTGAACGCTGCAATCCAGTCCCAGCCTCACTGGGTCACATGTTCTGGGTCTGCACCAAATTAACATATTTTTGGACCAAAATTTTTAATTACCTTTCAGACAGCCTTGGTCTCACAATCCCTCCTAACCCATTAACAGCTGTGTTTGGGGTTCTTCCAGATGGGCTTAAAGTGGAGAAGGACAAACAGACTGTGATTGCATTCACTACACTCTTGGCACTCAGACTTATCCTGATAAACTGGAAGAACCCAAATTCTCCTCTTTTAAGTCAGTGGGAAACCGATGTGTTATACTATTTGAAATTGGAAAAAATCAAACACTCAATTAGAGGATCAGTACAGATTTTCTTTCAAAACCTGGCAGGATCTAATCAATAATATTTTAGAATAAGCTCTTAAAGCACCGAGGAAGTAATTATTTCCACATTTCTTTTTCTTCTCCATTCATCTCTATTGGCCTATCAAACTCATCAATTTAGGTATGTTTACAAGCCTTAAGTTTTACCCCGTTGGCCATGCTCTCTCTCTCAGGGTTGGGGGGTGACTTGTTCTCAATCCTATTTTTTGTAAAAATTGATCAATTTGTATGGAATGATTATAATAAAATTAATTTAAAAAAAATATATAAAAACTAGGGGCGGCATGGTGGCGCAGTGGTAGCGCTGCTGCCTCGCAGTTAGGAGACCCGGGTCCTCCCTGCGTAGAGTTTGCATGTTCTCCCCGTGTCTGCATGGGTTTCCTCCCAAAGACATGCTGGTTAGGTGGACTGGTGATTCTAAATTGGCCGTGGTGTGTTTGAGTGTGTCCTGCAGTGGGTTGGCACCCAGCCCAGGATTGGTTGCTGGGATTGGCTCCTGTGTTCAGATTCAACGGGTTGGAAAATGGATGGGTGGATATAAAAAATAATGATAAAATGAATTTGTCCACTGTGCTATAAATTTGTTTTCTGTATGATTCCAATAACTTTAATCATTTGTATAGTCAAAATCGCTGAATCTACGCATTTCCCGTTCAAACAGAGTAGAGAAATGTGCGTTGTGGCAGTGACGAACCTCATCTCCCCTCAGACTGCCCTCTCCCTCGCACTCTGACGGGATTGACGTATATGACTGGCGCGTGCCTGTTGCTGTCTTTCTGTATCTCACCAATATAAGGTTTATTATACAGCCTGACTTTCCACAGTCTGGCTAATACTGTATCTTTAATGAATATGTGTGACATATTTAGTCCTGCTGATCGGACATAAAACCGCAGTAAGAGAGAAGGTACAAAGTTAGGCAGACAGTACCGTGCCGCCCTGAAGGGGGCGCATGTGAGCCCAACAGGTGCTCGTTGCTGCTGTTCTTCAACGCCAGAGGCGCCGATAAGCTAGCGAGATCAGAAAGTCAAGTGCACTGCAACGGGCCGTTCATTTTTATTTTTTGTTCCGGCTGACTGCCAAAATAGAAGATTAAGATTTTTAAAACTAAAGGAAAATAAGGTTGGACTTTTAGAAGAAAGTAATGGAGATTTTCGAGGAGAAGGATAGGCGCATGGACTTTATTTAAAAATAAAGGTAAGACCATAAACGGTTTTCAATTTTATAAAAAAAAAATGGGATCAAACTAAGAAAAAAACAATCCAATTTTTAAAAACTAAATACTTAAATAAAATATTCTTTTGTTTTTCTTGTTATCCTTTTGTTGATCAGTCTCTATTAAAATTGCTTAAAGCATTAAAATAAAAAAACTTTTAAAAAACCTAAATATTTCAGTGAAGGTCAAATTGAAATCCGATTTTTTGTATATCACTCACTACTTTCATTTGTATTAAATGAGTATGAATTTTGTAATTGCATTGGCAAATCTAGGACACATGGAGGGTGAGGAGCAAATGTAACGTTCTTTCTTAGCCAAATATGAACCTTACCTGTGTGTGTAAAGAATGCTGATGAGATATGAAACATAACCAGTAGTCAATGTGCAGGCTGCCAACTGAATAGTGAATAAGCTACTCTTTTGGGTTCCTATATTTGTACATCTGACTCTGAAGGAGTCACCTGCCATGAATCTCACCGCACGTCACTGGGAATGAGCCCATGGTTAAACGTGTTCGGACCTCCTGGAGGGGATTTTTCATGATGGCATCCAACTTTGCCACCATCCTCTTTTCTACAACAGTTTCCAGTGTGTCCAGGGTTCAAACCTGTGATGGAACAGGCTTTCCTGATAAGTTTGTCCTGGCATGGTGCTCCTTTTGAGCTCAGGTTACTTCCCAGGAGAAAACAGCATAGAACGCCACACTGGCTACTATGAACTGATAGAACATTTCCAGCTGCTTGCTGCACACATCAAAAGCCCTGAGCCTCCTTTGAAAGTCCAGTCTGCTCTGCCCCTTCTTATGCAGAGCCACTGTGATGTCAGACCAGTCCAGTTTGTTGTTTATGTGGACCCCCCGAGGTAGTTGTGGCTCTGCACCACTTCCATGTCCTCCCCATGGATAGTGACAGTTCTCGGATGCTCCTTGACACACCTATAAAGTCCACCACCAGCACTTTTGTAACCTGCTCAGTTGCAGGGTGTTGTCAGTGTACCACAAGACGAAGTCGTCCACAACCTTCTTGTACCCTGACTCGTCTCCATTATTAATGCAGCCTATGATGGACGAGTCATTTGAAAATTTCTGGAGATGGCCAGCACTGGTATTATACTGTTGTGTTGAGGGTGAACTGGAAGGGAGACTGGACAATTCCCTGAGGTGCTCCAGTATTACACACCACCATTTCAGACACACACAGTCCCTCAGCCTCACAAACTGCTGCCTGTTGGTCAGCTGTCCTCTCAGTCTTGTAGATTCACTCCACACAGCATGATCATATCTGACAGAACTTGCAGAACCACTACTGCTCCAGACTTTGGTCTTGTCACGTCTGGACTGCTGCAACTTTCTGCTGGCAGGAGAACTGGCATGTGTCACCAAGCTGCTGTAGATGATTCAAAATGCAGCGGCTCAGACGAGGTGGGCACGAGTCACCCCTCTCTTCAAATTCCTGCATTGGCTCCCTGTAGCAACACATATTAAGTTCATATGCTTAATGTTCGGAATGCAAGTGGGGGAAAAAGACAGAACTGGATGTCTACACACCTGTTAACAGACCTGGTGTGCTACTAAAGCCTAGCAGAATGGGAAATGCCCACATTGTACCTCAAATATATTTAATACAAGTAATGGCGTACTGCACGATAACGTGCAGTGAATATACTTGACTACTTGACTTGAGCATTCCTAGTTTTCCTCCTCTTTCTTTCTCTGTCTCTGTTTAGTATTCGTTTGCTCAGAGGCTGGTGCGCTTGGTTCCTGAGCAGCTCTTCTTTTCTCCACCCTAGCGGCCCGCTGCTTCTCTTCTTTCGTCGGCATCTTTTCGCGTTAAAACTGATTAAGTTAGTTTTTGTGTTGCAATTACTTAGTACGTTTTCTTTCATTTTTCACTTAAGCTGGCACTAAAGTCTTCAATCTGCCTCAAGAATGATTAGTGAAGGTGGCAGGGAATGAGAACGGTGCCCATATGCATGCACCGCACGGCCACCCTGCTGCGCTGCCGACAATTGATTCTACAATAAAATTAAATAAAAATAAAAAGAGTAATAAAAATTATCAGCCGAAAGCGGATAGTAGACGTCACGTAGTATATGAGTACCAAATTTCAAGTCAATAGGTGAAACGGTTTGCAAGTTACAGGCGATTTAAAATCCTGGACATTCAAACGAATAGCTACGGTAGCGTATTATATAAGAACATATAGCGTGGAGTTTGCATGTTCTCCCCGTGTCTGCGTGGGTTTCCTCCGGGCGCTCCGGTTTCCTCCCACAGTCCAAAGACATGCCGGTTAGGTGGATTGGCGGTTCTTAATTGGCCCTAGTGTGTGCTTGGTGTGTGGGTTTGTTTGTGTGTGTCCTGCGGTGGGTTGGCACCCTGCCCAGGATTGGTTCCTGCCTTGTGCCCTGTGTTGGCTGGGATTGGCTCCAGCAGACCCCCGTGACCCTGTAGTCGGATTCAGCGGGTTAGAATTTAAAGTATTACACATAGGAAGTAAAAATATTAGGTTTGAATACACAATGGGCGGTCGGAAAATCGAGAGTACACCTTACGAGAAGGATTTAGGAGTCGTAGTGGACTCTAAGCTATCGACTGCCCGTCAGTTTTGAGAAGACATTAAGAAGGCCAACAGAATGTCAGGTTATATAGCGCTTTAATGTGTGGAGTACAAGTCACAGGAGGGTCTGCTCAGCTTTATAACACACTGGTGAGGCCTCATCTTGAGTCCTGTGTGCAGTTTTGGTCTCCAGGCTACAAAAAGGACATAACAGCACTAGAGAAGGTCCAGAGAAGAGCGACGAGGCTGATTCAGGCCTACAGGGGATGAGTTATGAGGAAAGATTTAAAGAGCTGAGACTTTACACTTTAAGCAAAAGAAGATCAAGAGGAGACCTGACTAAAGTGTTTAAAATTATGAAGGGAATTAGTCCAGTGGATCAAGACTGTTATTTTAAAATGAGTTCATCAAAAACACAGGGACACAGCTGGAAACTTCTTAAGGGGAAATTTTGTACAAACATTAGGAAGTTTTTCTTTACACAAAGAACGATTGAAACTTGGAATAAGCGACCAAGTAGTGTGGTAGACAATAAGACCTTAGGGGCTTTCAAAACTCGACTTGATGTTTTTTTGGAAGAAATAAGTGGACAAGACTGGCGAGCTTTGTTGGGCTAAATGGCCTGTTCTCGTCTAGAGTGTTCTAATGTTCTAATGTTGATATTTCTTCAGATTTATATATTAAATGAATTTATAATGTGTGGTGTACAGCCGGGACGCCTATATAATGGAAGGACTCTTGGGGGGAGAGATATTGTGTCTGTGGATAGGGGCTTAGTGGCGCCCCCTTGTGGTTACAACACTGAGGTGTCTGAAGCTGTCTACCCTCTCCAAATTAGTGTAGCAATGCCTATGTTGTCTTCTCTAAACTCCACAATCAGCTCCTCTGTCTTTCTGAAATTCAGGGGTAGACTGCTATCTTGACACCACTGTGACAGAGACTCCACATCATCAGGTGAGCCTGCTCATTATTGTTGGAGATCAGGCCCACCTGAGCTGTGACATCAGCAGACTTGACAATGCAGCCATACAGTCAGAAGTGTAGAGGGAGTATAGCAGACGTCTCAGCACACAGCCCTGTGGAGACCCTGGGTTAAGGCTGAGGTGTGATGACCTGTGCCCACCCACTTGAAGCACCTGGGGTCTGCCTGTCAGGAGGTTAAAAAACCAGCTGCACAATGAAGAGCCTAGATGCAAGTCCCTGAGCTTGGTGATAAACTTAGAGGGGTTTATTATGTTAAATGCCAAGCTATAGTCTATAGACGGCATTTCTATATACTGTAACTCCTTCTCTGGCTGTCCAAGTGGGCCAGTGCTGTATTAAGGATTAAAGTGATGGCATCTTCTGTGGATCTACTGAATGGCATTAGGTGGTTTGGCAGAGAAGCAAAAAGTAATTTTTGATTAGCCTTTTAAAGCACTCCATTACTATAGGCGTTAGTGTGATTGAACGACGGTGGTCATTTGAGCAGGTTGGACTTGCTTTCTTAGGTACCGGGACAATTAGGGATCTTTTAAAGCATGTTGGTACGACAGACTGGGTTAAGGAGAGATTAAATATCACTGTGAGCACTGGTTCAAGCTAGTCACCACTGATCTTGGAAACCTGTCCTGGAACGCTGTGAAGGATGTGACGCTGCTGATCTGTAAATATCAAGGCCTGTTGGTTAAGAAGTCCAAAATCCAGCTTCAGAAGGTTAGTACTCTGACCTAAATTGAGGACTTTGGTGGTCGGCTTTGCTGGTGTGAAAAGCTGAGCTGTAGTCTATAAACAGGACTCTGCCAGAGCAATTTTTATTATTCAGATGGCAGTCGTCATAGGAGCACATTACAATAATCAAGTTGGCGTGTGTTGATTTTTTGTGGCAATGATATACAGTACATGATTATTAGGTGATTTCAGATTTATTCATCATGTATTATTGCTACTGGTCTGCATAGGGTTCCTCCTATTATTTCAAGATACACAGTTTAGGTGGATTGATGAGGTTGAACTGGTATGTGTGTACACTGCAATAGCCTGGCACCCGTGCCCAGGGACTGCTCCTGTCTTATTCCTCCTGCAAGAACAAACCTCAGCTTCCTCAAGACCCGGCTCTGGCTACGCGGCTATAGAAAATGGATAAATGGCTGGTAGACAAGGTTTACTAACGTGTTTCAAAAGCCCCAAGAAAAAAAATAACAGCAAAACCCTCTTGTTTAACTTTTACTTTTAGTTCTCTGCTGTGATTGAAGAGTATGTGTGATATGCTACATATTAATTCAGTTGTTCGGTTTTATCGACTCGTCCACCGACAGCATTAAGAAGGCAAATTGGCTCAAAGGGGGAAGGCCAAGCTAAAAAGGTGAGGTGCTTTAAAGAGAGGCGTGTCTTCCGTAAAGGAGGGGGCGTGGTAAAGAACAGCCCGCCCGCTACCATAGGACTTCGATGCGAGTTGGGGGCGTGACTTTTCCTGTAGGGGGCTGTCCGTCACGTAGCTTACTGCCACGAGTTCACTTGAGTCTGCCACTTCGGTGTTAGGCGTTAAGAGTAGTGGGCGAGATGTTTTCTGTGCTTTCTGGTTTTCTGTATCTGCAGCTCAGTAGCCTTCTGGTGGGTTACGTGCGCGCCCAGGAGCCGACGGATGAAGTGAAGATCGAAGTGTTATACTTGCCAGAAGACTGTCCGCAAAAGACCAAAAAGGGAGACATGGTGAACGCGCATTACGACGGCTTTTTGGCGAAGGATGGCGCCAAGTTTTACTGCAGGTGAGTGACCGAGTCCTCCTCGCTGAGCCACGATGCCGACAGACCACTGCGAGAACGCGTCTTCTTTTTGAAAAGGTTGAGATTTAATCCGAACTCGCTGCGGTGTTTAGGTTACTGTAAATGCACAAGGGAGCGCATCGAAAAATTCCACGGCGCCCCGAAGAGATTGGGTGGTTGTGTACCCCTGTGTGCCATTAGCGCTTATTAATTCCTCATCAAAGTACAACCACACAGTTTTATTGAATTCTGCGCGTGTTTAACACAGAAACGCAACTCGTCTTATGCGTTATATTAATCAATTTCCTGTCCTAGTGACGCTGGCAAACACTTGGGTGCGGGGTGATCAGGCTGTTGAACTGGCATTTCAGTATGTGTGCCCACCGAGAAC
This sequence comes from Polypterus senegalus, assembly GCF_016835505.1. Classification (NCBI taxonomy): domain Eukaryota; kingdom Metazoa; phylum Chordata; class Cladistia; order Polypteriformes; family Polypteridae; genus Polypterus; species Polypterus senegalus. The sequence goes on from NC_053159.1 coordinate 191,427,841, forward strand.
CAGAACAGCAGGGCGAAGGGCAGTCCACACTAAAAGGAGACATACAGGCTCTGCACAAAAAAAGGGGGCTTCTTACTTACTTTTGTTGTTTTTTTTATTTTTCAGATTGATCTTTACTAAGAGGCCTTGTAATTTTACTTAACTCACATTTCATTCATTCATTCATGCCAAGCGTAAAAAACAGGTCCCTATGCAGTAAAATGTGAAAACAACATGGTAAAATAATTCTATCACTACAAGTCTATTATTATAAGTAAGTAAACTTTATTTGTATAGAACCTATCGTAGACATACAGTCACAAACAGAGCAAGTGAATTCCAGAACCTTGGAGCTCCCATCTCAAAATGCCCGATCACTGGGAGTCTTTTGCTGTGTTACATTTACCTCGGATGTCAGAACTGGGAATGATGTCACACCTGAGTTGACCTGAGTTGACTGTGTTCCAGTTAAACATTCAGAAAGCCAATATGGACACGTCCAGGAAAATCTTTGTTGTGCTTGCTCCATCAAAATAAATAGCACTTGACGTTGTAGTATATGTGGTCTTTGGCGCCACCAGAGACCACAGCAGCATGTCCACAGGTAAAAGTTGGACAGCACCGTCTGTATAACTGGTTTCATGAATCACAAATAGACTCGAGAACCTCAGTAATGATCCTTCCACTGTTTCACCTGTAGAAACGTTTTTGCAAATTCTGCGACAGACTTTTGTCACTGTCCTGTTCCACTGACAGACCGAGGAGATCGTTCCTACCCTACACTATGCGACTCTTCAATTCCACCCGGGGGAGTAAATGCGAACATTAATTTTATTTTAATTCTTTTCATTTTTATTACTATTTAATTTAATATTGTTTCTTTGTATCAGTATACTGCTGCTGGATTATGTGAATTTCCCCTTGGGATTAATAAAGTATCTATCTATCTACTCTGTAGTCAAGTTTGATCATCTTGTAGGAATTCTGCCATGAGCAAGCACAGCAGGGCTGATCTGAGGACCCCACCAAACCATCCAGTCGATATCCAAAGGGCAGAGACTTGATTAGTGTGGGTTAATGATGCAACACTTACATTCATGGAGTACAGTTGTAAGCTCTCGTCCCAAATACAAACACCAGTGGAAATTAAAAGAGAATTGCAAATCACTAATCCATTATTCACAATGAAATGCTAAGCTCAGGTTGAGAAGTGTTGACAATGTTATTCTGGAGGATCTCTCGCTGCTTCTAGAAATTCTCATTCGTTGTGGTGACTGCTGACTGGCTGTTGTGAGCTGTGCACATTGCAGACAAGTTGATTTAATGTAAGTGAATTTTTCTGCATTGACATATTCACTTCAGGGTGTGCACATTTATGATGCATCTGCCCGTACAGAGCTTCCTTTATGTGATTACATGTGTTGAGGCTTCAATTAGGCTTTTTAAGGCCAATCACCGATTTTCATGTTGCTTGATCGACTGATTCCGATATTTACTAATTCCTTTTTTTTTTTTTTGTTCCCCTTTAATAAACGTTTTGCACTAATCTCCTGCATTACTAGGCACACCTTATGTCCTGTATTAAAGTGTAATTTTATTATTCAAATATAGACCACATGTATTAACTGTTCATTTTTTATTACCAAAATGAAATTCCATTGGCTTATTATTCAGTGACCATAAAATACTAAAATAAATAGAATTTCCTTAAAATACATATTTTAACTAATAAAATATGTACACAATATTTTTCCATAATACATATGGCATAAAAGAAAATAAAGTGCTTTTCATAATTACAAGCTGCCATATTGTTTCATTATTTTCTGAAACATGGCTTAATTTAAAAAAAAAAAAAAGTACTTTTCACCATTTCTCTATCAATAAAAATATATCTTATATGTAAACGTCTACACGTGGAAGTGTGTGTGTCTGTCTGTCCGGCCTGGAGGTACGAGGCTACAGCATGAAGCTCAAAGAAAGTGACTCTGCCGCCAAAGTGAAACTGCCGCCGCTAATACACAAATGAGGAGAGCACGTCGGCAAAACGAAACCTCAGAGGAGAGAAAAACTCTCTTAGCCACTGATAGACAACGGAGGCGAGCACGTCCGCAAAACGAAACTGACGAGGAGCCGCTAAAGCACAACCGATGCGATTGATTTATTGAAGTGCCAGAATCGGTGGTTTCTAGGAGACCAGGGGCCTCATGTATAACGCCGTGCGTAGAACTCGCACTATAACATGGCGTAAGCACAAAAGCCGAAATGTGCTTACGCACAGAAAAATCCAGATGCAGGAATCTGTGCGTACTCCAACTTCCACATTCTTCTGCTACATAAATCCCGATCAGCGTGAAAACTAACGCTCGTGCACGCGCATTTTGTAACGCCCCAAATCCTCCCAGAATTACGCCTCTTTGAATATGCAAATCAATATAAATCGCCCTTAAGCTCAGCCTTCTGTGAAAAGACAATGGGAAAAGCACGGGGAAAATATAAGAATTTCAGCGAATACCAAGTGGAGGCAAAGGAAAAACATACTATTTGTTCAAATACACCGTAGTATAATCAACAAAGGAAAGTTGATCGAGTGACATAGCGTGTTGGAGAAACTTGAAAGCTCACATTCACAAATCGCACAGTGCCGGAAATAAAAAAGAAGTCACATATCAAAGTCGCCGTGAAAAGCCGAGTTGTAGCCCACCGTCTGAGTGTCATATGAAAGCTTATTTAGGGTACAGAGAAAAAATGGCACACAGTGGGGAAAAAGCATGAAATGTCAACTTCAATCTCGACATTTCCACTTTAATCACGTAGTTTATTTTGTCATTAAAGTAGAACATCATAAACTTCATCTTAAAATCGTTTAATTAACCAGTTTCTCAAATCACATCGTAATTAAAGTCGCACGTTAAATGCTTTGTTTTGTATTTGATCTTCTACTCGTATGTGCTCTGTGTGTGTGAATCACTACTTGCTTCTTAAACCGGCTCTCTTCCTCCAACTGGACACAGAGTCCATGACATTCGTGATATTACAGCTCTCTGAATAACTAAAATACTGAGATGTATATGTGATGTCATTTTCATGATGATAGGAGTTAAAGCACGTTATTAAACATGGGTTTCACTTCGATTAAATAATTTATTGCAGCAGTACAATCAGGGGTGGCTCTAGGCTTGTGGTGGCACTGTGCAGAGGAAGAATCGGTGGCTCCTTCGCCCGCCCGTCAGTAAGGTAGCTTATGCACAGTGAATGGCTACGTCCGTTGCAGACACTGCATAGCCGCCTCGTGCTCATGACACAAGCATTTAACTTTTGCCGAAATTTGTCGCTGCGTTTTTAGCTGTGTTGTTATTTTCTCTTTCTGTTTTATATTCAATATATATTGGCGTAGCCGTCACTGCAGTCAGTGCTTTTCTTTCCCCAAGTAACCGATCGCCATACAATCAGCTCTGTAATAGACGTTAAGCCGTCTGTAAGCTTAGCGCCGATTCTTCAAAACGTTTAAAGAACATTGAAATATCTTCGTAGTACATGTTTAATTATTCTATCCTTCACGACACTCCCAGTGAAGAATATAGATTATTTAAATGAAGTTAAAGTTTTATCTGTATAATAAAATAAATATATTTTGCTGCATTTCACCTTAAAAATGATATTGTTTCTGTTTCTGAACCGCGAGGTCCGAACAGGAAAGGCTTTAAAACGTTTTGCCGTGGCTGAGACAGCGTGTCCTTAAAGCTGTATACCGATAATTCTCTTTCCGATCAGCTGCTGCTGCGATTCCCCACTCAGATACAGTGATATAAATACTCCGAGTGGTGCAGTGAGAGCAATATGGAAAAGATGATCTGCTGTGGCAACTCCTAACGGGAGGAGCTAGAAGAAGAAGAAGAGAGTAACAACGCTAAAGCAGTTATGTTATTTGGAATACTATGGCTGTTCCCTGGACCATTATATTGTTCCAAGTTAATTACAATCAGATGCATTACACTAATAAACAATATGCCGTTAGTTTTGGTGTATTTATAAAGCCGCGTCGGGAAAATAAGGTGTAACCACACAGGAACAGTAGCACTGCTTTGACGCTGGGTGCCGCCAGTCTGCAAAACTGAGCGGAGAACTTGCGTACGACAAGGTATGAGGTACCGTGGAAAAGTGCGCGGCTTTACGCCAAGTGTAGGTTTTATACATCGCGATTTGAATGTGGAAAAGTTCTTACGCAACATTACTATGCGTACGCACCATTTATACATGAGGCCCCAGGCTCTTTACAGTTCAGGCTTACACAGCTAGTGTATATATAGGGTGGTCCAGATCTAACTATACAATTTTCATTACGCTATGACTTATTAAGTTTATTACATAGAAAATCACTCGAAAAATACCGGACCATCGAGAAGTATGCAAACTGACGACATGAAGAATCGTTTTTGCGCCGAACTGGAAACGTCCCCACATAAATCAAAGTCATCCAGGCGATCTAGATCTGCATAATTAGATCTGGACCACCTTGTATAATTAAATAATATTGGCAATTAAACACTGCCTAAATGTAAATATACCTGCATTTATAGGTTGTAATCATTTAAAATATTTATTTGTACTTCAGCTTTTTTGCTGTTAAATAATACATTTACTATATTTATATAGACATGTAGACATTCGTAATTCTTGAGGTGTTAATTATAAAATATGGATCACCGTTTCAATTATGTAGTACTTGCTTCTTACGAAAACTTATTTCACACACAGCGACAAATAATAAGCACAGTACAATTCTTTAAAAAAAAAAACAGCCTATTGTTTACTAAACAGCAATTTAAAATTCATCTTTATCTTTTCTTTTTCCAATTCAAAGTGTAAGCTTCTGAATTTTAAATAAGCACACTATACAAACTCAATCGGTGTCACATTTTAATTTAAAGGACAAAATAAAATGGTCTGAATTCCTTAAAGTGGCTTTTCTTGCCATTTGTCTAGTTGCACAGGACAACTTCTCCGAGTACATGTTCTTCAGTTTGTTACTTCATTTTCTTTAACGTCAAGGCAAATATACCAGTTGCCTCTCGTTCGCCGATCAAACAAGCCTCCACTTGCTGCTCTTTGTTTACACTGCAGGAAGAGTGCCGCAAAAGAAAAAAAGAGGGATGCGCTCAGGCTCAACTACCGTATTACTTCACGTAAAGGAGCACTGCTATTTTACTGCTAAATTACTGCAAAGCTTAGTAAAACAGGGGTTGAAAAATATCGGTTTGTGAAAATCGGCCAATCAATCAGAGAATCCCAAGCCGAGGCCTGATGCAATGTGAATAGCGCACACCATGCAGTAGTAAGTGATCACGTCAAATGTGTACAGTATCAGATTAACACGGAGGTACCAGACATGCTGAACGTACTTTCTGACCCAGTGAAACTCTCATGTAAAGCAACAGACTGTGCCAAAGGTGTGCGGCATACAAGTCATGAAAGGTTACACTCAAGCTGCTGTATATGACACACTGGGGAGGCCTCATCTGGAGTCCTGTGTGCAGTTTTGTTCTCCATATTACAAAAAAAGACAAAGCAGAACTAGAGGGAGTCCACAGAAGAGCAACCAGGCTGATCCAGAAATAAGAGGTCTGAGCTGTGGGGAAGGCCTAAGGGAGTTAAGCCTTTTCAGTTTAAGCAAACTGAGAGCAAGAGGACACCTGACTGAAGTGTTTAAAATTATATAAGGAATGATTACGGTGGATCGAGGCTGTTACTTTAATATGAGTTGAATATGAATACAGGGTGTTCAGGGTGATGCTTTTAGATGGGTGTAGAATTGGCTCAGACACAGGAAGCAGAGGGTGAAGGTGTGAGAAACCTCATCAGAACTGGCCGATGTTAAGAGTGGTGACCAGCAGGGTGCAGGGCTAGGGCCGCTGCTATTTTTAATATATATATATATATATATATATATATATATATATAAATATTATAAATGATTTAAATCAGAATATAAGTAACAAGCTGGTTAAGTTTGCAGATGATACCAAGAAAGGTGGATTAGCAGATAATTCGGAATCCGTTATATCTTGGACAGCGGACAGGCTTGGGCAGATTTGTGGCAGATGAAATTTAATGTCAGTAAATGTAAAGAATTACACATAGGAAGTAAAAATGTGAGGTCTGAATACACAATGGGCGGTCAGAAAATCGAGAGTCCACTTTATGAGAAGGATTTAGGAGTCGTAGTGGACTCTAAGCTATCGACTTCCCGACAGTGTTCAGAAGACAATAAGAAGGCTCACAGAATGTCGGGTTATATAGCGCCTTGATGTGTGGAGTACAAGTCACAGGAGGTTCTGCTCAACCTTTATAACACACTGGTGAGGCCTCATCTTGAGTACTGTGTGCAGTTTAAGTCTCTAGGCTACAAAAAGGACATAGCAGCACAAGAAAAGGTCCAGAGAAGAGCGACTAGGCTGATTCCAGGGCTATAGGGGGTCAGTGATGAGAAAAGATTAAGAGCTGAGCCTTTACAGTTTAAGGAAAAGAAGATTAAGAGGTGACCTGATTGAAGTGTTTAAAATTCTGAAGGGAATTAGTGCAGTGGATCGAGACGGTGACTTTAAAATGAGTTCATCAAGAACACGGGGACACAGTTGGAAACTTCTTAAGGGGAAATGTTGCACAAACATTAGGAAGTTTTTCTTTACACAAAGAACGACAGACACTTGGAATAAGCGACCAAGTAGTGTGGTGGACAGTAAGACGTTAGGGACTTTCAAAACTCGACTTGATGTTTTCTTGGAGGAAACAAGTGGACAGGACTGGCGAGCTTTGTTGGGCTGAATGGCCTGTTCTCGTCCAGAGTGTTCTAATGTTCTAACGTAGCGACGCATTTGGAAGTTTGTTTGCGCACATTTCACAATATGGTTGAAAGTTTGGTTTTCACACAAGAATACCAGAGGTACAATGAGTAAATAAGCAAACAGTGTGGCGTTAGGGAGGTGACAAGAACTGTTGAATGCCACAGTATCAGTAGTTCCGAGTAAAAGTCAGTACTGCACTCGTGTAACTGCAAGTAGACAAATTATTCTGTAAGGCCCAATAATACAGCAGAAAAATGTGTGTGTTTAAAAACTACATTTCAGAAATGGTTCACAGGGGCGATAAAACAGCACTGTATCAGCGCATGTTGAAATGTCTTCTCTGGAAATACTCTGCTTTGTTCAAGACAGGAGAATTTCAGTGCACGATTGCAGGAGTCGTGCTGATGTTTAATCATCTACCTGTTCAGAGCCGTGGGGGAAACTCTGCATACACTTAGTGCGTTTACATGTGCTTTAATAACCCGATTATTCACAGAGAGACCCGATTTCTAAATTGTAAATCCTTACTTCGTTTAGGGAAATCGGGTTATTGGCCTCTGAGTCACCTGATTAACAGAGGCAGGTTTTTCTGTGAATTACTCTTAAGGATTTTGCATGTATTTGCATCCCACACGCTTTCAGCAGCCACAGGTAGACACGTCCACAAAATACTTTTCCAGAGTCAAATGTTTGTGAAATTGCATTATTCGTCTCAAAATTCACTCCGCTGTTCATTCAGCTTAAAACTTTCACATCCCAACCCACCGCTGTTACTTCAGGTGGGCTGTCCTGGGACCTCTTCTTTTTATTATTTACCTTCTTTCTCTTGACAATATCGTTCGTAAATATACCATAAATTTTCACTGTTGTGCCGATGACACCCAGCTCTACCTTGCTAGTAAACCCACCTCTTCTTTTCCACCATCTTCACTTATTGACTGCATTGCTGACATTAAATCCTGGTTTTCTTCACATATCTTAAACAGTGACAAAGCTGACGTTCTCTTCATTGGTTTAAAATCATCATTATCCAGAGCCGATCATCTTTCACTTGCTATTGATAACTCCTTTGTTTCCCCATCACCTGACATTAATAACGTCACCCGGTCTGCTTACTTCCACCTACGTAATATTAATTCGCCTCTGTTCCTCCCTCACTCCCCATACCACTGCCATTCTTGTTCATAGTCTTGTTACTTCTCGTGTGGACTCCTCTTTGGTCTCTCTAATAAATCTCTCCATAAGCTTCAGCTGGTCCAGAATTCTGTTTCTCTCCTCATTACTCGAACCCCGTCTACTCACCGTATTACTCTGATCTTGGAGCAGCTTCATTGGTTCCTGATTCAGTTTCGAATTGATTTTAAAATTCATTCATAACCTCGCCCCTCCATATCTGTCTGACCTTCTTCTTGTTGCCATTCTCTCCCGTAACCTTAGATCTTCTTCTTCCTCCATCCACTTGACCGTCCCTCTCGCCCGTCTAACCACCATGGGGAGCGGAGCATTCAGCTGTTCTGCTCTGGAACTCACTACCTACTGAGCTTAGAAATATCGAGTCATTTTCAACTTTCAAATGTAAACTTAAAACCCATCTGTTTGAAATGTTTTTTTTCTTTATGACCGCAATGGCTTTGTTTGGTTTTAATTTTTATATTTTCTGATGTTTTAAGTTTTGCTTATAATGTGCTTTTTATTTATTGTTTGTTCGGTGTCCTTGAGTGCGTAGAAAGACGCCTTGTATAAATAAAATGTATTGTTATTTATTACTAGCTGAGTACTCGTGCTTCGCTACGGGATAGCAACAGGAAAAATGTGTTCTAAAATATACAGAGTGACAGTATACGTCCCGTATGAGCCCGGGGATCTTACCACCGCCTCTGAAAATAAATCCATGGAATAAACAGCCTACGTTTTAAGAACCGAGTACTTCCTTGTACACAACACTCCTAGTTTTCCCGTCAGGCTGGAAGATGACCAGGCTGCCAGGGGAGCTTACTCTGGAACAGGCCACATACAACTGGCTGTGGGAGAAACGGCCACTCCTCAAATCCATGCCAACCATTTTCAAACTCTGCCCCTGAGCTTTGTTGATGGTCATGGCGTAGCAGACTTTCACTGGAAACTGCAGCCTTTTGAACTGAAAGGGGTTGTCTGATGGGATTAGGGGAATGCGGGGAATGAAGACCACTTCTCCCTGTCTGACGCCTATAAATATTGTGACTTCAATGACACATTTGTGTAGAGCCATCACCTGCAGCTGGTTGCGGGTGTGGACATTTTGCAGAGGTACTCGGGGTCGGTGTGGTAAGGGTCGTCGGTCCGTGTCATGGTGTACGGCTTGAACCTCTGCCAGTTATTAGAGACGTGGATAACAATGTCAAGCCGCATCTGAGGCGGTACAGCGCAGACAGGGTAGGCCAGAGAGGAGAACAGGCACACGCCATCACTGCTCATCCATATCGCATTACTTCGTCAGTATAAAATCTTTCTTTTTCGGTCATAGTTTTACGGGTTTATTTAAAGAGGTATAAACTTGATAGAAGAAATCGTGAAGAAAGTATGAAAATCAAAATCCTCAAAAAAAAAAAAATTGCTTTAATATACCTTGGAATAACCTAACTAAATTATTTTAAAAAGATAGATAAATAAATGGCAAATTCTAAATGCTTCTGTGGATACTCAAATATCAAAACAAAACTTGTACTCTTCAGAAAAAATGAAAGTACTTTTAATTTACTTTAAAGAAATTTTATTTTAGAAAGAAATAGAGTGAATGGGTCTAAAAAAAAAAAAACTATAAGAAATTTTGCACTTGGACCACGAAATTTTTTAAACCATTTCTTAGCGAGCACCTATGGGCCAAGGGTAACCAACACTCCAAATTTCAAGTCCCAAGTCCTCATGGTTTGGGAGATTTCATGATGAGTGAGTCAGTGGTAACGGCGGTGGTAACCAGTAACGGAGTACTGCACGATAACGTGCAGTAAATTCACTTGACTTGAGCATTCCTAGTTTTCATCCTCTTTCTCTGTCTCTGTTTAGCATTTGTTTGCTCAGAGGTTGATGCGCTTGGTGCTTCATTGCAGCTTCTCTTTTCTCCACCCTAGCGGCCCACAGCTTATCTTCTTTCATCGGCAACTTTTCGCATTAAAACTGATTAAGTTAATTTTTGTGTTGCAATTACTTGGTACATTTTCTTCAATTTTTCACTTAAGCTGGCACTTAAGTCTTCAATCTGCCTCAAGAATGATTAGCGAAGGTGGTAGGGAATGAGAACGGCACCTATACGCATGTGCCACACGGCTGCCCTGCTGTGCATTGCCGAGAGTTGATTCTACAATAACATAAAATAAAAATAAAAAGAGTAGCAAAAATCATCACCCTGAAGCGAATGGTAGACGTCACATAGTATATGAGTACCAGAGTTCAAGTCAATAGGTGAAACGGTTTGCGAGCTACAGGTGATTTAAAATCTTGGACAAACAAACAGCCACGGTATTGTGTTATATAAGAATATATATATATAGTATATATAGAACTGCCTTAATACTACGTGGCATTGATTCAACAAGGTGCTGACCCTAACCCTAACCCTAACCCTAACCCTAAGCTCCCGTTCCACCACATCCCAAAGATGCTCTATTGGGTTGAGATCTGGTGACTGTGGGGGCCATTTTAGTCCAGTGAACTCATTGTCATGTTCAAGAAACCAATTTGAAATGATTCGAGCTTTGTGACATGGTGCATTATCCTGCTGGAAGTAGCCATCAGAGGATGGGTCAGAAACAATGCTCAGGTAGCCCGTGGCATTTGGATGCCCAATTGGCACTAAGGGGCCTAAAGGAAAACATCCCCACACCATTACACCACCACCACCAGCCTGCACAGTGGTAACAAGGCATGATGGATCCATGTTCTCATTCTGTTTACGCCAAATTCTGACTCTACCATTTGAATGTCTCAACAGAAATCGAGACTCATCAGACCAGGCAACATTTTTCCAGTCTTCAACTGTCCAATTTTGGTGAGCTTGTGCAAATTGTAGCCTCTTTTTCCTATTTGTAGTGGAGATGAGTGGTACCCGGTGGGGTCTTCTGCTGTTGTAGCCCATCCGCCTCAAGGTTGTGCATGTTGTGGCTTCACAAATGCTTTGCTGCATACCTCGGTTGTAACGAGTGGTTATTTCAGTCAAAGTTGCTCTTCTATCGGCTTGAATCAGTCGGCCCATTCTCCTCTGACCTCTAGCATCAACAAGGCATTTTCGCCCACAGGACTGCCACATACTGGATGTTTTTCCCTTTTCACACCATTCTTTGTAAACCCTAGAAATGGTTGTGCGTGAAAATCCCAGTAACTGAGCAGATTGTGAAATACTCAGACCGGCCCGTCTGGCACCAACAACCATGCCACGCTACAAATTTCTTTGCCATTCTGACATTCAGTTTGGAGTTCAGGAGATTGTCTTGACCAGGACCACACCGCTAAATGCATTGACGCAACTGCCATGTGATTGGTTGATGAGATAATTGCATTCATGAGAAATTGAACATTGAAAATTGAAATTGAAGTAAAAATACCCGCATTATTCTTCTTCCAGCAGCGCTGGGTGTAAAGCAAGAAGACCACGTATTGGTATGCCAGTCCTTTGCAGGGCTCAGTCACAAGCAGAAGAGTTTACCACGTGCAGTCTGGTAACAGAAAGCATCAACTTGACTAAACGTATTTATAAAACACAAGAAAATCATCACGGACATTATGCTTATTTTCAAATCCACTGACGGCACATGAATTGTGTCTGGCAGTTAACCAGAAATGGTTGAGAGGAGGGCTGGACTTGAAAAAATCTCTTGGCAATAGTCTTGTCTCGTCTCAAATTTCTTTTATAATAGAGAGGTGTCTCAAATTTTCAAATTTTGCCACATTTCAACAAAATTTGCCTGTTGGGGGTCGAGTTTTTTTATGTGGATTGACAGACAGATGTGGGCTACCACAGTAGGTGCTTTGCAGATTATACTGTATATGAATGCACTGGAAAACATGCATTCTATTAAATGTGAAAGTCAACAAAAGGAAAGGGAAACGTTTCTGTAAAATTGATCAAGTGTTAATCTGTTCTTGTGCTTTTTGTTTTTTTGTTTTATTTTTTATCCCCACAGTCGTGCAGACGATAAAGGACACCCCAAGTGGTTTGTGCTCGGCGTCGGCCAAGTCATTAAAGGCCTGGACATTGGAATGATAGGCATGTGTCAGGGTGAAAAGAGGAAAGTGACCATCCCTCCTTCGCTCGGATTTGGAAAGCAAGGAAAAGGTATTTACAGAAGAGGGTAAGACCACCCGGATGGCCTCCACTGTGGGCAATGTGGCTTTGAGTTCTGGCCTGTTGGTTTGTTAAGACTGCAACTGGGCAGACACAAAGCCCGGATGTTTTACCCCTTGGCCTTTACAGTCTCTTGAGTTTACAGTTATGAAATGGTTGATTTTTTTTTTAAAAAAAGTTTTTCTTTTCACCTTTTTGAATCGAGCAGAGTCAGGGGTCTTCTAGTGGCCTGCAGTTCTGTCTGGTGTATAGGCCCAGGTTCTGCTTACAGTGCCAACTCAAAGCCCACAGTGAGAGCACAAACCAATCACAACACCAATAATAAATTTATACCAAGCTTGTGTTAAATATCTTCTTTGTACAAATCTCACAAGTTTGTATTGTAATTAATTTAGACCACTTTATGGAGATATTTTCCCTTTCACGTTAAAGGACCTTTTTCTGTTCTTCAGTGTCAAAAAAGACAAATCCAATCCACTGGGACTCAATGCTGTATAAAAATAAAACCAATCCATGAAACGATCAGGTTATATGAATTTAGAATTTACTGAGTACGCAGACCACATCCTGAATTCATTGACAGGGTAGTCAGTCATTCCTCCTGTTACCTTACAAAAGGCGCTATATACTGTAAAAGGACAATAATAAAGAGTTTAGGTTACCAGCCTGGTCTTACTGTATAATTGGATTGCAAAACAAAAAGAAAACACTCAATAATTGCAGAGACGCCTTTCCAGACGCGAGTTCAGGACAAAGATGGCGGAGCTTCTGGTTTTCAGTCCTTCCAGCAGTTACAGAAAAATGGACACCGGAAGTGATGTCACTGGTGTTCTAGCTGTCAGTCATCCAGTCTGCAAAGGGAGGAAGAGACAAAGTCATTAGTACACAGCGCCAACCCCCTGGTGTGGCGGGTAGAATTACAGTTAGTAGAGCCCTTCAGCTGTCCCCTATGTGCACATGCGTGTGACAGTACACCCACTGAGACTTCGGACAGCTCTACTAATACTGGGGAAGGCCTTGTTTTGCCCTCCAAGCAGCCCCAATTCTCCATAGTATGGGCTCCACGAGATGGTGGAAACATTCCTTTGAGGTTCTGGTCTGTGTTGACGTGGTTGCGTTACGCACTTTCTGTATTCATCTCTCGTTCTGCCACATCCCAAAGGTGTTCTAATGTATTCAGATCTGGTGACCGGGAAGGTCACTGAGGAACATTGAACTTATTGTTGTGTTCATGAAAGCAGTTTGAGATAAGTTTTACTTTGTAACATTGTGCATTATTATGTTGGAAGTAGCCAATGAAAGATAAAAGGTAAATTGTGGTCATGAAGTGATACACATTGTTAGTAACGATACTCGGTTAAGCCATGGCATTCAAGTGATGATTGATTAGTATTAATTGGTCCAACGAGTGCCAAGAAAACATTCCCAACACAGTTACACCACCACCGCTAGCCTGGACTGTTGACACCAACTGGGCAGACTCAGTGCTGTTGGCGCCTGCCATCTGTGTGCCTCAATGGAAATCGAGATTCTTCAGACCAGACTCTATTTTTCCCAGTCTTCAGCTGTCCAGGTTTGGAGACCCTGTACCCAGTGTAGCCTCAGCTTTCTGTTCTTGGCTGACAGGAGAAGAACCTGAGGTGGTCTTCTGCTGTTGTAGCCCACCTGCTTCAAAGCTCAAACATGTTGTGCATTCTGAGACACTTTTCGGCTCACTACAGATTGAAAACGGTGGTTATGAGTTGCCATGGCCTTTCTGTCAGTTTGAAACAGTCTGGCGTTTCTCCTCTGACCTCCCTGATCGACTGAACTGACACTAGCTTGGTGGTTATTTTGTATTTCACACCATTCTGAGCAAACTCTTAAGCAGTGTTTCACAACCTTTGTGATGTTACGACCCAGTTTTTTCACCTGCCTGTGTGTTCGTGATCCACCAGGTTATCCCCCTCCATGAATTTAGCACGATTGTCTGAATGTCTTTTTGGGGGTCCGTCACATAGTTGAGGGTCCGTCAGATAGTTGAACCTCGGATTTAGGAGGAACAGTGTGGTTTTCATCCTGGTTGCTGAACAGTGGACCAGCTCTACACCCTTAGCAGGGTCCTGGAGGGTGCATGGGAGTTTGCCCAACCAGTCTACATGTGTTTTGTGGACTTGGAAAAGCCGTTCGACCGTGTCCCTCGGGGAATCCTGTGGTGGGTGTTCTGGGAGTATGGGGTACCAGACCCCCTGATAAGGGCTGTTCAGTCCCTGTACAACCGGTGTCAGAGCTTCGTCCGCATTGCTGGCAGTAAGTCGAACCCGTTTCCAGTGAAAGTTGGACTCCACCAGGGCTTTCTAGGCGCAGCCAGGGCATTGAGGGGGTCTGGTATGGTGGACTCAGGATTGGGTCACTGCTTTTTGCAGATGATGTTGTCCTGTTTGCTTCATCAGGCTGTGATCTTCAGCTCTCTCTGGATTGGTTCGCAGCTGAGTGTGATGCGGCTGGGATGGGAATCGGCACCTCCAAATTCGAGACCATGGTCCTCAGCCGGAAAAGGGTGGAGTGCCCTCTCGGGGTTGGGGGAGAGATCCTGCCCCAAGTGGAGGAGTTTAAGTATCTCAGGGTCTTCTTCACGAGTGAGGGAAGAATGGAGCGTGAGATCGACAGGCGGATCGGTGTGGCGTCCACAGTGATGCAGGCTTTGCATCGGTCTGTCATGATGAAAAAGGAGCTGAGCAGTAAGGCAAAGCTCTCAATTTTCCTAAACTCGCCTATGGTCGTGAGTTATGGGTAGTGACCGAAAAAACGAGATCCCGAATACAAGCGGCTGAAATGAGTTTCCTCTGCAGGGTGTCTGGGCTTTCCCTTAAAGACAGGGTGAGAAGCTCAGAGTAGAGCCACTGCTCCTCTGCATCGAGAGGAGTCAGATGAGGTGGCTCAGGCATCTGATCAGGATGCCTCCTGGGCGCGCCTCCCTGGTGAGGTGTCCCGGGCACGTCCAACCGGGAGAATGCCCCGGGGAAGACCCAGGACACGCTGGATGGACTATGTCTCCAGGGTGGTCTGCAAACACCTTGGGATTCCCCCGGAAGAGCTGGAAGAAGTGGCCGGGGAGAGGGAAGTCTGGGCATCTCTGCTCAAGCTGCTGCCCCCGCGACCCGATCTCGGATAAGCAGAAGAGAATGGATGGATGGAGATCTGAATGTTGGTAGTGGGTTGGTCCTACTAATAGTGAGATTATCAAAGTTGGGGGCGTTAGAAGAATCAATTGAGATCGTCAATGCTTTTCAACCTTAGTGAACTGGGTACAATCGTTGGAGCGTCTGTTGTAGTGGTGATCCAGGTTCACTGCCACCCACCTGCAATGCTACTGTTGTGAACTGAGGAGTCGATTGTTGGACTGTTTTGTTTTTTCAGGATTTTGCTTGGGGAAGGCCGCACCCAACCCGGAAATGTTGCCGTGGCCCACTGGCTGGGAAACACTACTCTAGAGTCTGTTGTGCATGAAAATCCCAGCAGGTCATCAGTTACTGAAATACTCCAACTAGTCCTTCTGGCACCAACAATCATGCCAGGCTTGAAATTTCTGACATTCCATTTTTTTCTCCATTCTGGTATTTGATGTGAACATGAACTGAAGCTTGTGACCTGCATCTACAAGAGTTTAGGCATTCCACTGCTGCCGCCACATGATTGGCTGCATAGGCAGGTGTACAGGTGTGCCCAATAATTTGCTCAGCGAGTGTAAACTTTACAGCATTCTGTTCGGTGTTGGTTTGCAGTAACACCAGCTCTCTTGAACCACTTCCCAAGAATGCCAGATCTCCTTTGTTTTCAGGAAGTTCAGCCGCGTGACTGGCATCCGCTCATTATCACCGAGTGATGCTTGCTTTCTGAATTGTCATTCCTGTTTTGGTGTTGTTTCTCTGTTGAGTACACTTCATGTAGGTTTGCATGTGCTTCTCTTGTGTACTCTCTGTCCGTATACAGAGCTCATTTCATGGACAGAACACAGTGACACATGGGAGTACTGATGTGAACCTCATGGGTGCCCATAGCTACCCGCTGCAGTTGGTCATTTCTCAGTCCTAAACTTGCTGACAGGGTAGTCAGTTATGCCTCCTGTTAAGTGCCTTATGAATGGAGCTATACACACTTTACAGTGTTTTGTGGCCTTCTACGGATGTTTTAGAACATAAGAAATTTGACAAACAAGAGGAGATCATTCAGTCCATCAAGCCCATTTGTTTAGCTAATAGCTCGGTTGTTCCAATATCTCATCCAGATTCTTTTTAAAGGTAGTCGAGGTTTCTGTTTCTTCTCCATGACTGTTGTTTGTTGCAGAATCCTACAACTCTTTCCATAAAGAAGAGCTCCCTGGCTTCAGGCCTACATGCACTTCCCCTTCATTTCCACTGATATCCTCGAGTACGTTATTCACCCTTAGCACTAGAATCTCTGAAGTTTACAATTTTTTTCGTTGTCCTTCACCTTCTTAAATTTTCCTGACATATGACAAGTGGCTTGTATCTCCTTATCACTGCGCTGTTGGCCCGTTGTTGATTTGCAAATGTGGATTAGCAGAACACAGTATGCTACACCCGCCACCCACCATTCAGTCAGATGAAGGCATCGCCCTGCTGAAGTCTGTGTTGAAGTGTTTATCTAGCAATGTGTTTGTAAGGAAGTATATAGGTAATGAAAGTATTGTGATTTGAAATACATGCATTTCATATGTGTTCCGTGTCTACAACGACCTGCGTAAATATAGACCGACAGAGGAAATGTGAGGCTAAAACAGAAAAGGTTTTCATATGTTGTAGTAATAATTTTGACATGAAGTGTAGGATGTGTGAAGCCCAAATATCCAAGAAACACTTTCACAAAAGGTGTAACTAAACAAGTACGCTTTTATTCAAGAATAATAACGAAGAAAAAGGAATTGCTCAATTAACATGTCGTTGAGGCCCAATTATCAGTAGGTACAAAGTAAAAGGTTTTCGCATACGTGTGTGTGTGTGTGTGTGTGTGTGCGTACATTTCATTGTCAACCAGTTGGCACAGTGGGAATGCTGCCCGTCATGGATGTGCGCGGATGGCACAGTGAGTAAGCTACCGCATAGCAAACAAAAGGTAACAAGTTCAAATCCTGCGTCCTTTATGATTTTAGTGTTGAGAAAACAGCTCCTATTATTATTATCCTATAATAAAAACATACATTTGATGGGAGTCTAACAGCCGGTGTAAATTTATGGTACTTGTAAAAGTTAGCGCTGAAGGGATAACAGCAGACACACAAACGCAGCTCAGTCATTTCTTCTTGGTGTGTTGTTGGGAAAACCGACACCGCGGTGTCTATGGTGGATGTTACTTTTCCTCGCACACGGACATTCACATCAACATGTCATTAGAACGATTTTTTTTTTATTCAAGAATCTAAGAATAAAACTGAATAAAAAAAAAATCGTTGAAATGACATGTTGATGTGAATGTCCGTGTGAGGAAAAGTATAATCCTTCTATATAAAAGCAGTCGGGATTGTCCTTCTGTCCCGTGAGTGCTACGCAGGCGCGGAGTTTCACACGCCCGTCCATTTTGCAATGCACGATGGGATTTGTAGTTTCGTTTTTCCAGGTAAAAGATGATTTTCTACTCCAGACTGTGTGAGATCTTCTTCTTCTTCTTTCTTACTATATAAAAGTGGTCGGGATTGTCCTTCCGTCCCGTGAGTGGAAAGCGCAGCGGTATTCCGCTGATCACAGACTTACTACTTGCAGTTTGCGGTACGAAGCGACGCGATGTGAGCAGAGTTCTGGTGCTCCCATCGTTCCCTTGCTTTTGTGTGCGATGCGCTTGAAAAATAGACAAAATGATGTCTCTGGAAATAATTAATGTTGATGGAGTACAAATGCCTCACCGTGTAGTAAATATCAGGGGGGTTCAAAAGGGCGACCTCAATATAGAAAAAAGTTTCAATTTCATCACAAAAATAACAGAAACTACGCGTATTAAAGTAATACCGCTTAAATGCAATATAACCAAATGAATGAGTTTGTATAAAATATCAAATTGATCTACATATTGAATTGCCTTAAGAAGTAGTCAACTTAAAAGTCAGTCGCCTTAAAAGGCGGGTCAGCCTAGTATATAACAAGTACCATAAATTTACACAGGATTTTACAGACTCGCATCAAATATGTATTTTTATTATATGATAGTAATAATCATAATAATAATAGCAGCAGCTCATTACCCAAAAAGCTAAAAGTGGAGACGATGCGGGATTCCAAATTCTTACCTTGAGGCTGCTAAACTGTAGCTTACCCACTGCTCCATCTGCACAGAACTGGAACAGGGAAATATTACCACTGTGACAACTGGTTGAAAGTGAAAAGCACACATACACACGTGCACGTGTATGCGAACGTCTTTTACTTTGTATCGACTGTTAGTTGGGCTTCATCGCAGTGTCAGCTGAGCAATTCCTTTTTCTTCAGTTTTATCCTTGAATAAAAGCGTACTTGTCTAGTTACACCTTTTGTGAAAGTGTTTCTTGGATATTTGGGCTTCACACCTCCTACACTTCACGTCAAAATGATGTCGTCGTTACTACAACATATGATAACATTTTCTGTTTTAGCCGAGTGTTCAGCATTTCTTCTGTCATTCTGTATTTACACAGATCATTGTAGACACAGAACACACATGAAATGCATGTATTTCAAATCACAGCATTTCATGACCTATATAATTCCTTACAAACGCATCGGCAGATAAACACTTCAACACAGACTTGAGCTGTGAGGATTTCAGCAGGACTGAATGGTGGGTGGCGGGTGTGTGTGGCAGGCTGCATTCTGCTAATCCACACATTTGCCAAACAAAAGTGGGCTATTAGTGCAGTGATAAGGAGCTACGAGCTTCTTGGTGTATGTTAGGAAAATTTAAGGAGGTCCGGGACAATGAGACAAATCGTAATCTTCAGGGATTCAAGTGCTAAGCTGAAAGAATGTTGCTGGATCTTCTTTATTAATGCCTTTGAGGATTTAAAAAAACCTGGCTGAGGTCCCCAAACAGTCTCCTCTTCTCAGGTCCAAATCGGTTTAATTCTCTGAGTTTGTCACAGTTGGACATGTCCTTAAGTCCCAGGATGCACCTGGTTGGTCTCCACTGCACAGCTTCCAGTGCTGCTATGTCTTTCTTGTAGCTTGGAGACCAGAACTGCACACGATACGCCAGAGGTGGTCCGCCAGTGTGTTCTGTAGTCTGAGCGTAACATCCTTTACTTTACACTATATATTCAACAGCTTTTATGTTGATAGTTTCCATAATTTTTCATGATCCAGAAGTAAGACTTGTTGGCCTGTAATTACAGGATCCATTTTATCTCCTGTCTTGAAAACTGTAGTCACATTTGCAAACTTCCAGTCCTCCGGTACTTTACCTTTCCCAGGTGACTGCTCAGATATTCCTAATAAGAGTTTATAGGTGACATCTTTCATTTCTTTCAGTAGAACTGGTAAACTCCCATCAGGTCCGGGGGTTTTATTAGTCTTCAACGTATCGAGTTTTCTAGAAGTTCAGCTGCATGCCCAGCATGTGTTCTTCATCACTGAGTGCTCCTAACCGCTTGTCATTGCCATTTCAGTGTTGTTTCTTTATTAACTACACTTTATGTAGGTGGGCATGTCGCTTCACTTTCTTACTCACCACCTGTACTGCATATTGACATGCTGGTCATCGATCACTGCGTTGAAGCCCACCTGCCTGCCTGCATGTTTTTAAGAAATGGGCTCAAAGCCGCTGGTGAGTCGCTGTCTTCTTTTTGTCTTTCTTTTCTACCTCTAGGGTTCTCTTCTAACCAAAGTCCTGCATGTCATCTCAGCCTGGTCCGCCCGTACAAGTGGCCTTTACTAAACTCTCCAGTGTTTGACCGGTGCCAGAGTCGCGTAATTCAGCTTGTGCAGATTTCCTGAAGGAACAGTAAGTGCATTGCCGCTCTAATGGCCGTCAGATCTCCACACTCCCATCTCTTAGCCTGACACCCCAAGAATAATCAAATGAAATGAGGCGTTTAATTGCCGTTTGGGCTCCTAATACCCAGGTTGTGCCCAGAGGGTGGCCAGTGTTGCTTTGGCTTGTACAGCCGTGCCAGAAGTGGGTGAAAGGGGGTCAGACGATTTCCTTTCTCTGCTTTTGGCCGCCCAGAGTCTGCGGTTAACGTTGGAGCAGCCGTGTCAGGGGGATATTAAATCCCATCATCCCCGGCAGCCTCTGCCACAGACTGGCTATTGCCCAGAGTTCATGTGCTGCCCAGTTTGTGCCCTGCATAGCAGTAATGTTTGGCAGGTATACTGGCAGATCTTTAATATTCTGAAAATAACGGTAAGTATTCGGCGTTTCCTTTTCACTTACTAACTTCTAATACCCCCCTTTTCTTTTTTCCTAGACAATGTGCCACCTGATGCCACTTTGATATTTGAGATTGAGCTCTACACAATAGCCAGAGGTCCCCGCAGCATGGAAGCCTTCCGTGAAATTGACCTAGACGACGACCGGAACCTGTCACGGGACGAGGTAACTAAATCCGCTCTGTGAATCCTGATTTGGGGTACCCATTGCTTGGAGGCCTTGTGTTGGTGGGCCAGAATTGATAATGCAACATTTTGGGGTGACAATGAAGTTCTCTTCACCTGTACTTTTCACGCTCTGAGCCTTACGTTGTCATTCAATCCATTAGATCCGAGCCTACATGAAGAGGGAGTTTGAAAAAGGGGGCAAGCCACGGGAGCAGAGTTTCTATGACGTCATCGTTTCAGATGTGTTTCAGAAGAATGACCACAACAGAGACGGCATCATATCAGCAAAGGAGTACAACGTGTACGATCACGACGAGCTGTAGGGCGCCGATGGGGACTGTGCGAGAATGTGAATGCGTTTGGGACGCCTGGGCGTACCTTTATAGGGATATTTTATACAAAATAAAAAACCACTAGAAAACCGATGCTTTACTTTTGTTGTTTTACTTTTCTTCAGATGCGATTAACACGCCAGGAACTCCTGTCATTTTCACTTACCTTTTGTTATTTTGTAATGGAAGAAAAAACGTTGGCCATCACGTAAACAGAAGGTGAAAAGGTGGTAAAAGACAACAACAGCAGCATTTATTTCTATAGCACATTTTCATACAAATAATGAGCTCAAAGTGCTTTACATGATGATGATGATGATGAAGAAAAGAGAATAAAAAGACAAAGTAAGAATTAGAATAAGACAACACTGATTAACATAGAATAAGAGTGAGGTCAGATGGCCAGGGAGGACAGAAAAATAAAAAAAGATTAAAACTCCAGATGGCTGGAGAGAAAAAAAAAATAAAATCTGCAGGGGTACCAAGGCCATGAGACCACCCAGTCCCCTCTGGGCATTCTACCTGATCAGTCCTCATTGTATTCAGGGTTCTCTTGGAAGGACTTGATGATGATGAGGGTCAGGTGGACCTCTGGCTTTTAATCCATCAATGTAGGGACATCACGGTGCTTTGATCAGGTGGTGGTGGTGGTGCAGAAAACCAGGAAATGAAACAGAAGAGAGAGTAGGGGTCAGTACGGATTTTAGAGCCACCATGAATAGTTACAGTATGATAATAAACTGAATATACAGAGTATCAGGATTACATTAAAATGAAGTTATGAGAAGGCCTTGTTACAGTACAACAACAACATTTATTTCTATAGCACATTTTCATACAAACAGTAACTCAAAGTGTTTTATATAATGAAGAATAGAAAAATAAAAGACACAGTAAGAAAATAAAATAAGTCAACATTAATTAACATAGAATAAGAGTAAGGTGGTCCGATGGCCAGGGGGGACAGAAAAAACAAAAAAAAACTCCAGAGGCTGGAGAAAAAAAATAAAATCTGCAGGGGGTCCGAGGCCATTAGACTGCCCAGTCCCCTCTGGGCGTTGTGTTTTCAGCAGTTTTTTAAAGAGCTCCACTGTATCAGCCTGGTGAATTCCTATTGGCAGGCTATTCCAGATTTGAGGTGCCTAACAGCAGAAGGCCGCCTGCCCGCCTCACCATTTCTTTTAAGTTTTGTTCTTGGAATTCTAAGCAGACACTCATTTGAAGATCTAAGGTTACGATTTGGAATATAACGTGTCAGACATTCCGATATATAAGATGGAGCAGATTATTTAAGGCTTTGTAAACCATAAGCAGATTTTAAAGTCAATTCTAAATGACACAGGTAACCAGTGCAGTGACATCAAAACTGGAGAGATGTGCTCGGATGTTCTTTTCCTAGTTAGGATTCTAGCAGCTCCATTCTGCACTCGTTGTAATCGATTGATGTCTTTCTTGGGTAGTCCTGAGAGGAGTGCGTTACAGTAATCTAGTCGACTGAAAACAAACGCGTGAACTCATTTCTCAGCATCTTTCAATGATGTAAGAGGTCTAAGATGCAACGTTTCGGCTGCTGAGCCTTCATCAGGTCTGCAACTAAAAAAGCAGGTGAAGAATCTTAAAGGGCAGGAGGGAAGAAAGTCAGGGCAGATGAAATGAGAAAACCTGAGAGAAGTGAAAAAGATCAAGAACAATATTTTCATACAAATACTGTAGCTCAAAGTGCTTTACAGGATGAAGAAAGAAAAGTTTATAAAAAAAAAAAAACAGATCAGGCAATACTAAATAACAAAGAATAAAGTTGGGTCTGATGGCCAGTAGGACAATGGAGGGAAAAAAACCCAACAAAATCTGCAGGGGTTCCAAGGCCATGAGACCACCCAGCCCCTACTGGGCATTCTACCGGACATAAGTGATCTCAATCAGTCTTCGGGGGTTTTCAGGCTTCACGTGAAAGAATTGATGACGATGGTCATGTGGACTTCTGGCGTTCAATCCATCAACGTAGGGATTGCACGATGCCCTGATTAGGTGGTGGGGTGCAGATTACAAACACAGAAAAACGGAAAGAACAGCAGAGAAAGTAGGGCTTAGTACGGATTGCAGAGCCATGATAAAAAAATGATAATTTAATACATAAACAGAATATCAGGGTTACACTAAGGTGACGCTCTGAGAAAGCCATGTTACAATAATGAGTTCTTAGTAGTTTTTTTAAGGTGCTCCTTCCAGATTTTAGGTGCAGTAGAAGTAGAAGGCCACCTCACCAATTCTTCTAAGTTTAGCTCTTGGAATTCTAAGCAGATCCTTATTTGACGATCTAAGGTTACAATTTGGAGTGTAAGGTGACAGACGGACAGGCAGGACAGAGTGAGATTAAGGCTTAGTAAACCATAAGCAGTATTTTAAAGTCAATTCTAAATAGCATGGGTAGCCAGTGTAATGACTGGTGTGATATTTTGGGATTTTCTTTTCCTAGTTAAGATTCTGCCAGCTGCATTCTGCTCTTTGTCACCGATTGCTCTCTTTTTTTGGGTGGTCCTGAGAGGAGTGCGTCACAGTAATCTCGTCACCTAAAAACAAAAGCAGGAAGTCATTTTTCAGCATCTTGCAAAGTTATAAGGGATCTAACTTTTGCTATATTCAGTGAAAAAATGCTGTCCTGGTAATCTGATTAATATGTGATTTAAAATTCAGCTCCGGGTCAATAATTACCCCTTGTCACAAAAATAAAAAAGGTTTAGGGGAGCCACCCATATATTATAGCCTGGGATGGATTTTGAGGAGTTGTGTGTTGTTTAAAGCCCAAAACAGAACTGAAGAGCTGTAGTAAAGATGGGAATTTTAAAGATCTGCCCCGGAAGTGATGTCACCCTGAGTGCTAGAACCGGAAGTGACATCATTATAGGCGCCAGAACCGAGGGGGACTTCCCATGAATGGTCTCTAGAGGAGTGAGAGAGAAAATCGGTGCACCTCGCCCTCCCCTGGTCAACCATGAAATTGTCAGTATTCGAACCCTTTAGCTACATCCCATGCTCACATGTGTGACACCCTCAATTCTTTAAGGCTAATGGATCAAGTTTACTTCTTATACCCTCACTATATCCATTTTTGCCAATCATTAAGATTTCAGTTTTCTCCTTATTTAGTCTGAGAAGATTACTCCTCATCCACTCAGAAACACAAGTAAGACTGACTGTGAACCAAGAGAGTCGGGGTCATCGGGTGCTATTGATAAATCCCATTGTGTGTCCTCCATATCAGGAACAATCTGTGATGCCAGGCTGAGACTGAGCTGAGTTTCATATAATTCCCATTCAAGTGTCTTTGAAGCCCTGTGAAATAACTCAAACTTCGGGATTAGTGTGGCTAAGATCGAGGGATGGGGAAGTGCTCTACATGTTCAAACAAGCTCCCTGAAAGTGCTAACCATCTCCGTCCTGTCTCAACGCTGTAGATGGCTGGACACTTTCTACAAGAAATACAGTAAATCAGATTTTTTGACTGGCAAAGAGGCCCATTGTTTAATAATGAATTTACCAGAGGGCCCAGATACCAGGGGATTGTCGACGACATATTAGCAAGTGACACTTAGTGGCTTCTGTGACAGCTCAAAGCACCAGGTGAGGAAAGCATCTCTTCTCTATGAAGTGAACGGCGAATGAGAAGTCGGTTGTGTAGGTTAGGTGGTTGACAGGAGGAGATCAAGGGCAGGTTAGGAAAAGAAGCTCACGTGGAAAGATCAGTTGGCAAAATTGGGAAATAATTTGTGGGAGATGGAGATCGTGTGGAATGGGAGGTCCAGATGTGGGCTTCATTATTGGGCTTCCACTTAGAGCGGATGTTACCAGGTCTGCTCCTGGGTTGATTGAGGGTCCCGTCCACAGCGTGAGCAAGGTGTCCTCTATCAATGAAGAAACTCCTCATTGTGAGTGCTTCATTACAGAAGTCACCTTCGTCACTGAACAGGCGGTGGAGTTTAAGGAGCTGTGGAAGACGTCGAGAGCTTTTAATGTGCCAGGGAAAGGTAACTGAGTGAGTTGGTTGCAGTAAGGTGGGGCGTCACTAGCCTCACCACTTACAGGGGCCTTTACCCCCCTTTGGGGAATTTTCATGCGTAAAACGAGAGACACGGAATAGAAAAAGAGCTGGTGGTCCACCCCGTATATTGTGAACAATTCCACAAAAAAAACGGTTTAGCTCCAGAGTAGTGTCTGGGTCAGTGTCCACATACGGGCAGACCAGGAAGGGAAGGTGCTTGGCTTTTATAGTTGTGGGTGAGGAAGAGGCGGGTCATGCCAGGAGGAAGGGAAAGCAGGACCTGGTGAAGTTTTAGGTGGGCTTCTGTTAAGGAGATCTGTAGAAGAGGAAGAAGAAAGGTCAGTATGCTTCATCAATCTCTGCCCTCATTTTCATGCACACATGTGTGACGCACGCTGTCTGTGACTATTATTACAACGGTTAAGGGGTGAACTTAGGGCCAGCCTAGAACAGATCCTGTGCATTGAGTATTATGCTCTTGAAGATTAGAGGGCTAAAGCCCTGTAAGCCCCCAAAACACCACCCTTCTCCACCCTCAAACAATGTCACCGGTTTGAAGTCCTGGAAAGAAAAAAAAAACAAATCTGGTGGAAACACTGACCTGAGAGATGGATGGAAAGTGCTGACCTCCTTCTTGAATTCCTGGACCCGTCCTCTGGAGCAGGAGGCATCACCAACACAATTGTTGATATTTTCAGAAATATTAAGAAACAAAAAAGCTCACAAGAGCAGAAAAGGGGGCCCCAAGCAGCTGCTGAAATATAGGGGTGGGATGGCTAACACTGAGGCTTTGAAGCTTTGTGCTGTCCCATGTGGTACCAAAAGGGGATGTGACAGCGCTGCTCGTATCAAATACACACAGAAGATACAATGCAATACAATTCATTATTCCATCCATCCATCCACTAACCAACCCGCTATATCCTAACTACAGGGTCACTGGGGTCTGCTGGAGCCAATCCCAGCCAACACAGGGCACAAGGCAGGAAACAAACCCCGGGCTGGGTGCCAGCCCACCTCAGCAATTTATTATTGTGTAGCCCAAAATCACACAAGGAGTGCCGCAATGGGCTTTAACAGGTACGGCCTTTTGACAGCCCACCAGCCTTGACTCTCTAGGAAGACAAGAAAAAACTCCCAGAAAAAAAAAAAAAAATGGAAGAAACCTTGGGAAAAGCAGTTCAAGGACAAACCCCTTTCCAGGTAGGGTGGGTCTCAAAAAAAGAGGACAATACAACACAATAAACAGAACAGGACACAAGTCATGCTCAATACAATATAATAATGCAATAGAAATATTACAAGTACAGAGCAGAATTCAACAGTAAATGATATCCCATAAAGGATTCCGATTTGTTCAGAATCCTGGAGACCTCGGCCATCAAGCCGCCTCCCCCTATTGGCCATTCCACAGCTGAGTCAATGCTGGGCCGGCCAATCCGATGAAAGGACTCCTTTACCCGATGACTCCTGCGATCCTCCATCAGATATGACTTTACCTCGGGCAGGCGAAACAACTCGGCAGGTGGGCAGTGGCACCAACTGCCACATCTGAGAACCGAGACGGGAAACAGAATAGGTGTGGGTTAGTAGCAAATTAGAACTGCCATATTTCTTCTGTTTGAATGCTAATGACTAACAACAGAGATGCAGTCTGCACAGTTAATCAGCAGCTCTAGTCAGGGTGTGCTAAACTGAAGTCGTGAGTCTTCCGCCTGAGAGTGAAGGGGCATCTCTTATAGTAGCAGGCACACAAGTCCATAATTTAGGGGGGTCCTGTCACTAAAAACTGACATACTGAGTTAAATTTGGTGTCTAGAAGTGTGGATCTTGTTATCCAACAAATAAAGTCAGTCCCGTGCTGTGTTATTCTGTTCCGAAACTTCTGAGGTGTCATGAATACTCTCGCCTGCTATAGGCACGTGCTCTAAGCTCTCCTATCTGTGTCCTGTACCACAAGCACATTCCCTAAACACTATTATGATTCTCTTTGCCCCTTTGAGAAATTCTTCCTCAAACACTGATGGAAAAATATGAATGATTCTCTTTACCTCACTGCCAAAAAATTCCCCTGACGTGAACAGGCTCTTCCGTGATTATGAATTATTGGTGACTTTGATGGATTCTTATTCTTTCTATTGTTATCGTAATGGCCCTGATGAGTCACATCAATCTGGCGGGTGAGTCGTTGGCACTTAGTTGGCATTCATTCGTATAAATGAGAAGCTTTAGTGCAAGCTGCAGGGGAGCCAAGAAAAAACGGCCAGCCTGCCGAAGTCTCAAATGAATTCCAACAGGTATGGCAGTAGGAAACAATCCTTCTAAGTATAGCGAGCTACCCAAAATTAGGGAGAGGCCAGTGGCACACAACGTAGGTGGGCACTGGTGTGGTGCCACAATATTCAAAATGGAACAAGTGACATCTTCAGGACTAATGACATCACGATTATCAGAAGATCAGAAGGAACGCACAGAGTGTTCTTGGGCTTTTGGTGTTTCAGCACACCTGTCCAATTGTACAGTCATACGAAAAAGTCTGGGAAGCCCTCTTAATTGTTTGGATTGTTGTTTCTCATTGGCTGAGCTTTCAAAGTAGCAACTTCCTTTTAATATCTGACATGCTGTATGGACACAGTAGGATTTCAGCAGTGACATTAAGTTTATTGGATTAACAGAAAATATGCAATATGCATCATAACAAAATTAGAAAGGTGTATAAATGTGGGCACCACAACAGAGATATGACATCAATACTCAGCTGAGCCTCCTTTTACTCCTTTGAGCCTCTCGATGCTGTCCTCCTGTAGCCTCTGATGAGTGTCTGGACTCTGATGTTGGTATTTCTGACCCCATTCTTCATACAAAATCTCTCCAGTTCAGTTCAATTTGATGGACAGCCTGCTTCAAATCATCCCATAGATTGTCGATGATATTCAAGTCAGGGGACTGTGACGGCCATTCCAGAACATTGGACTTCTCCCTCTGCATGAATGCCTTTGTAGATTTTGAACTGTGTTTTGGGTCATTTTCTTGTTGGAATATCCAACCCCTGCGTAACTTCAACTTTGTGACTGATGCTTGAACATCATCCTGAAGAATTTGTTGATATTAAGTGGAATTCAACTGACCCTCGACTTTAACAAGGGCCCCAGTCCCTGAACTGGCCACACAGCCCACCCCACAGCATGATGGGACCTCCACCAGATTTGACAGGAGGTAGCAGGTGTTTTTCTTGGAATGCGGTGTTCTTCTTCCGCATTGCAAAGAGCTTCTTGTTCTGACCAAATAACTCCATTTGTGTCTCATCAGTCCAAAGCACTTTGTTCTTAATGACTCTGGTTTGTCTAAATGAGCATTTGATACAACAAGCGACTCTGTTTGTGGCTTCTCTCTCATCACCCTGCCATACAGATGTGCTGAATTGTAGAACGATGTCCAGATACACCATCTGCAGCGAGATGTTCTTGCAGGTCTTTGGAGGTGATCTGTGGTTGTCTGTCACCATTCTCACAATCCTGCCTCTTCATATGCCGCTCCTGTATTTTTCTTGGCCTGCCAGACCTGCTGTGTTGGTTTAACAGCAACTGTGCCTGTGGCCTTCCATTTCCTGATTCCATTCCTTACAGTTGAAGCTGACAGTTTAAACCTCTGAGATGGCTTTTTGTAGCCTTCCCCTAAACCAGGAGACTCAACAATCTTTGTTTTCAGATCTTTCAGAGTTGCTTTGAGGATATCATGCTGTCTGTCACTCTTCAGAGGAGAGTCAAAGGGAAGGAAGCACAACTTGTGATTGACCACCTTAAATACCTTTGACCACTCATGACTGGATACTCCTGTCTATGAAGTTCAAGGCTTCACGAGCTCATCCAACTAAGTAATCATAAATTGAGCAGTGACAGCCATTCAAATCAGCACAATGACAAGGGGACCCACATTTGTGCACAGCCAGTTTTCCACATTTGATTTAATTTCATAAACTAAATATTGCGTCACTAAAAATCTTTGTTCGGAAAACACCGCAGTGCTCAGATGTTCCTAGGAAATGAAAGACACACCACTGTTATACCACAGAGTCCATTATTATGCAGGCTGAGAGGGGTTCCCAAACTTTTTCATATGACTGTAACTGTGCGGTCAACACGGACATGGGGTACTTGAGTCAAGTTGAGCCTGTGGCTGCTGTGAATTCAGAAATCCACCAGAGGTCACTGTTTTCAAAGATTTGGATCTTATTCCAACACAATCAGGAAGAAGCTTCACGGGCTTTGTCTGCCCATCACTAATGTAGCTGCGTTTTTCCAAAATTACCAAAGTTCAGCAGCTCTAACTCAAAAAATGGGATTCAACAAAAGCCTGACGCGCAGAAATGATTCCACAGACAAAATATGTTTGTTTTTTAAAAGTTTAGTTAAGTTTCAAAGTAAAACAGTTCACACAGAAAAGAAAATTAAAATACCAAAAAAGGAAAAAAATTCATGTTAAGAAAAGTTCAGTTCACAGCTTAATCTTGTTACATCTCAAATCGTTACTATTCACTTATCATTTCTGAACGACGGTCACTAAACTGTATGCTTATCCCATCTCTGAGTAGAAAATGGGTTTTTAGGTCCCTCTTTACTGGGACCAGTTCTGAACACAACTGAGCTTATCATCACACTGTGTCTCAGTTACAGTACGAAGGTTCTCTCTCTTACTAACCTATAGGGGAAAAGACCACACCATAAGCTATGACTATGGAAGAAATTTATATTCTACTAGCGATACACGCGTTGCTGTGGCTCAGTCTGGTTAAATGGAAAAGAAAGAAAAGAGAAAGCGCACGTTTCTAATATGTTTAATTTCACAATGCTTGTGGGTAGACAATATTTTTTGCTGTTCCATTGTCTGTGCAGATATAGAGATTGTCTGGTTTGCCGACTCTAGAACACGCAACATATAATTCCATGTGAGAGGCAATCTGATCTAAACCGCACAATTCTAAAGATTGGCCCTGAGCTTTGTTGATGGTGATTGCAAACGCCAATCGAATTGGGAATTGCAATCTCTTAAATTGAAACGGCATATCCGTTGGAATCATAGGAATGCGAGGAATGAGGACATCCTCACCTTTGAAAGGTCTTGTCAAGATTGTTGCTCATTATTTTTTTTACTGCAAGCCGCGTGCCGTTGCAAAGCTTTGGCTGGTTGATATTTTGCAACATGATGACTGGCACGCCGATTTTCAATTGCAGTACGTGCGGTGGCATCCCTGGCAGATCGAGCGAATTTAAAAATCCTGTTGGATAATTAACCGCTTCATCCGCTTCTCCAACAGTGTCGACGGACTTGTATGTGACTGCCTCGCTTTGAATGTTAGACTGAATAATATTGTTAAGTTCGTAGGCGTCTTTGTTCTTGGCTGCAAGAGTAGCTCGTTCACTCAGCCAAGCGTGATTCTTATAATTGGTTTGAATATTGGGAAATACTCTTTCGACTAATTGTTCTTTTGACGTCACTGAATTGCAGAAGTTATGAGGCAATGAAATTCGTCCTGAGGTCAGATCAACCGGCACCTTTCCGTTCCCAATTTCCAGCAATTGATGTGAGAATATCTCAGCTGATCGATCGTTTTGTAGCTGGACACGCATTTTTGTAGTTATTATAACGTCTTTACGTGTCGCCACAAAGTAGAGTATTTCAGGCAAGCATTTATTTTGTCCGCCGGTGTCGATCGAGGAATTACAGGTAATGTTTGCCTGAAATCTCCTGCAAGCAATATTCATGCGTTCCCAAATGGTCTGATGTTTCCACGCAAATCTCGCAATGATCGATCAAGAGCCTCGAGCGATTTCTAAAATTGGCTCTTACAACTACCAAAATGCAATCGAAAGGCAAACCAGACCTGATATGTTAATCCAGTAGCAGAATCCAATAAACAGAGCAAAATAAGTAAATAAAAAATTCAAATTCAAATAAGAAGCACACTACTCACTCTCACTCCAGCAGCCTTCAGTGTGCCACTTCTTCTTCTTCTTGTTTTACTGACTGTTGGCCCGCAGCACTTTGGTCCTTTACTGCCACCTCCTGGTATGGAGTGTGGATCAGCTTGGTCTCATTACTGTATCCTCTCACTCAACTTGGTATCCTTCAACAATTGTAGTATACACTGATAGCAGGCATCCCCCGACTTCTTCTGCAAAATATCTTTCAAACTAAGATTCACTTTCAGTTCCCTGGGGATTTCTATTAAAATTTTCCAACATTGTAATATTGCAGGTTCCATTGTTTCTGTCTTTTCTCAATATTCACATAAGTCAGTAAGATTTTGTTCCCCATCCTATAAAATGAACTGTTTAGACCAGTGTGTCCACTCTCTAAATAGCCAAGGGGGCGGGCTCAGGTATGGTGATGTCAAGGTGGCTCCGCCTCCTGTGGCTCCACCCACAAAGAACACAGAACATTAGCAAATTTAAAGTGACACTGCTTAATTACATAAATACATAAACATAAAACACCTCCATCCATCCATTATCTAACTCGCTATATCCTAACTACAGGGTCACAGGGGGTCTGCTGGAGCCAATCCCAGCCAACATAGGGCACAAAGCAGGAAACAAACCCCGGGCAGGGTGCCAGCCCACCACAGGGCACGCACACACACACACACACCCACACACCAAGCACACACGAGGGACAATTTAGAATCGCCAATGCACCTAACCTGCATAAAACACAATAATTCTGAAACAACAATCAAATACATACACATGTAATGCCATAACATACTGTATGTTTATTTGCATCAAAAAGTGAAGGGGTCTCAATAATTTGTGAATCCACTGTGCATTATCAGTCTTTATTTTCTAAAAGCACCATTCCAAAGTGGACATGTCACCCCAGTTATAAAATGAAAGGTGACCTGGCAGGTGTAGTGTCACACAGGGAGACCAAATCCAAGAAGAGGCCACACAGTCTGCATATTACAAATGACCGGAGGCCATCCAGTCGATCAAGAGATGTCTGCTTTGGGTTAATGAGTGTCTTTTACCCATAAAGAAATGTTCATGGCTGTGGCCACTCCTTGCTGGCCCTATACAGTATCTTCTCCTCAATTGTCCACTTCACTCATCTTGCTCTGCAGGATGCACAGACCAAGGCTGTTAGGCCACAGCTCTCATGGTTTGGTGGATCACTTGGCCTGGACGCGGTGACAGTGACAAACTAAAGTGTGACTTATTGTCAGTGGGAGAGCAGTGGGTGAACTTGTTGCCAGTGAGTGGAGACATCCATCCATTTTATTTTAATGTAAAGCACTTTGGCCTCAGCATTACTGATGTTGTATTAAATGTGCTCTATAAATAAATTGACATTAACTGCACACATTTAAGATGCTTTTAGGGTCACAAGGATCTCAGCAGCATTGGGTGTAAGGCAGGAACCAACTCTGGGTGGAACAGCTGCCCATTGAAGGGCTCCATGGGAAGAACATGCAGACTCTACAAGGCAGAAATCAGGTGTAGGGCTTGAACCCATGACTGTGGTGCCGGGAGGCAGAAAGCACTCACCACTGCTATTTAAAATGATACCTGAAGATGCCTCAAATCAGATTAGAACGGGTCTGAGTGAGTTTTAGATGTTTACATGTAAAATTGTCTTTTAAAGATGTAATGGTGGCAGGTAACATGAAGGAATTGAATTGTAGAATGGCTTTGGGGAGATAAAAGTCCACAGTACACACAAAAATTGACACGCTTGGCAGTCAGACTCAGCCTGCACTCCGATGTCACCATTCTATTTTACCCAACATTGTTATTGATTAGGCAGATGAATAAAAGAGTGGGCCTTTGACTGATCAGGTGAATAAGTAGGTGTGGCTCTGGTCATGTGAGTGAGCAGGTGGGGCTATGATTGGTCAAATGAATGTGTAGGTGGGGCTTTGATTGATCAGGTGAATAAGTAGGTGTGGCTCTGGACATGTGAGTGAGTAGGTGGGGCTTTGATTAATCAAATAAATGAGTAGGTGGGGCTTTGATTGATCAGGTGAATAAGTAGGTGTGGCTCTGGTCATGTGAGTGAGTAGGTGGGGCTTTGATCAGGTCAAATAAATGAGTAGGTGGGGCTTTGATTGATTGGGTGAATAAGTAGGTGTGGCTCTGGTCATGTGAGTGAGTAGGAGGGGCTTTGATTAATCAAATAAATGAGTAGGTGGGGCTTTGATTGGTCAAATGAATGTGCAGGTGGGGCTTTAATTGATCAGGTGAATAAGTAGGTGTGGCTCTGGTCATGTGAGTGAGTAGGTGGGGCTATGATTAATCAAATAAATGAGTAGGTGGGGCTTTGATTGATCAGGTGAAATAAGTAGGTGTGGCTCTGGTCATGTGAGTGAATAGGAGGGGCTTTGATTAATCAAATAAATGAGTAGGTGGGGCATTTATCAAGTGAAGGAGCAGGTATGGGCATTTTTATTTGTCAGATGAATGAGTAGGTGGGGCTTTGCTTAGGTAAATGAGTAAGTAGGGCTTTGATCAAGAAAATGAGTAGGTGTGGCTTTTTTAATTGCTGATATGAATGAGTAGGTGGGGCTTTGATTGGTCAGATGAATGAGTAGCTGGGGCTGGAGCGCCTCTCACAGACTGTTGTGTTAACAGAATCCCAGGCTTCATATAGAAAAAAGTGTGGAGGAATGGGTGGACGGTCTGCTCTGCTACAGTCCTCTCCGCCAGGGCCACTGCTCAGCAGTCTATGTCAGGCACTAAATCAAGCTGATCCCTACTTCGGAGGCTCTGTTCTACCGCTTTAAGATGGGACTCTGACATGCAATTACATGGCCGATTTGCCTGAATTGGCCGAAATGAGGGCAGCACTGTGGCACAGTGGTGACTTCTGCTGCACACAAAGAAAACTGGAGTTGGCATGGTCTCCCCGTGTCCGTATGGGTTTCCTCTCACAGTCTAAACATATGCAGGTGAGGTGGACTGGTGATGCTGAATTGGCCCCTGATGTCTGTGTGTGTGTGTTCACCATGCAATGGAGCTAACTGTCCCTGCATTGCGCCCATTGCTTGCTGGGGTTTGGTGCAGCTGACCTGTGACACTGCTCTGGATATAAAGGTCTGGAAGGTGAATGGACATTGTCTTTAAGTTATTATGTGACAAAATGTTATGTATTTTCTGTTTTATATATATACTAGGGGGCTTTGCCCCCGGCTCACTTCGCTCGCCAACTCCCTGGCCAGCGCTACATACTAGTGTCTTTGTGGTTCTGCTGTTCGTGTATGGGAATATGAATGTACAATCTACACTCACCTAAAGGATTATTAGGAACACCTGTTCAATTTCTCTTGA
The DNA here is from genome assembly GCF_016835505.1 of Polypterus senegalus. Classification (NCBI taxonomy): domain Eukaryota; kingdom Metazoa; phylum Chordata; class Cladistia; order Polypteriformes; family Polypteridae; genus Polypterus; species Polypterus senegalus. The sequence goes on from NC_053159.1 coordinate 191,462,237, forward strand.
ATGCAATTATCTAATCAGCCAATCACATGGCAGTTGCTTCATTTAGGGGTGTGGTCCTGGTCAAGACAATCTCCTGAACTCCAAGCTGAATGTCAGAATGGCAAAGAAAGGGGATTTAAGCAATTTGGAGCGTGGCATGGTTGTTGGTGCCAGACGGGCCGGTCTGAGTATTTCACAATCTGCTCCGTTACTGGGATTTTCACGCACAACCATTTCTAGGGTTTACAAAGAATGGTGTGAAAAGGGAAAAACATCCAGTATGCGGCAGTCCTGTGGGCGAAAATGCCTTGTTGATGCTAGAGGTCAGAGGAGAATGAATGGGCCGACTGATTCAAGCTGATAGAAGAGCAACTTTGACTGAAATAACCACTCGTTACAACCGAGGTATGCAGCAAAGCATTTGTGAAGCCACAACACGCACAACCTTGAGGCGGATGGGCTACAACAGCAGAAGACCCCACCGGGTACCACTCATCTCCACTACAAATAGGAAAAAGAGGCTACAATTTGCACGAGCTCAACAAAATTGGACAGTTGAAGACTTGAAAAATGTTGCCTGGTCTGATGAGTCTCGATTTCTGTTGAGATATTCAAATGGTGGAGTCAGAATTTGGCGTAAACAGAATGAGAACATGGATCCATCATGCCTTGTTACCACTGTGCAGGCTGGTGGTGGTGGTGTAATGGTGTGGGGGATGTTTTCTTGGCACACTTTAGGCCCCTTAGTGCCAATTGGGCATCGGCTACCTGAGCATTGTTTCTGACCATGTCCATCCCTTCATGACCACCATGTACCCATCCTCTGATGGCTACTTCCAGCAGGATAATGCACCATGTCACAAAGCTCGAATCATTTCAAATTGGTTTCTTGAACATGACAATGAGTTCACTGCACTAAAATGGCCCCCACAGTCACCAGATCTCAACCCAATAGAGCATCTTTGGGATGTGGTGGAACGGGAGCTTCGTGCCCTGGATGTGCATCCCACAAATCTCCATCAACTGCAAGATGCTATCCTATCAATAAGGGCCAACATTTGTAAAGAATGCTTTCAGCACCTTGTTGAGTCAATGCCACGTAGAATTAAGGCAGTTCTGAAGGCGAAAGGGGGTCAAACACCGCATTAGTATGGTGGTCCTAATAATCCATAGGTGAGTGTATGTATGTGTATAATTGGGTTGTCCTTTTAAATGGTCTGATTTCGGTGGTGCCTTAAAAGGTGACATCCCCACTCCTGACCCCGCCCTCTGGCTATTTAAGTCAGTTGAGGAGGCTCAGGAGCAGGAGATCATGTAAGTCGTTGTGTACTTTCTGTGAGTATTGCAGTTTCTGTTCAGATTTACTTTTTTTTTGATGAAATTCTTGCCTTGTTTTCTTGGATTCTGCCGACAGATTGTGTATTGGGACTTGTTTGCCACGGATTGCATTTTTAGGCTAACCTTTTTTGCTCTGTTGTGCATTTTCCTGGACATTTCTGTTTTTCATAAATGAATCTTCAATGTGTACAAATTCCTTTCACAAGCCAGGGGTAGTGGTCATCCTCCCTCTTGTGGGGTTTTGATAGATCTGTGGCCATTTTGTGCTGTTTTACCAGCTTCCGATTTGTGTAGCTGAAGCCAGCAGGTGGCATTTAGGGTTGAGATTAGGAGAGACGTTGGTCAAAATCCTGACCTGCTTCTTGTCTTTTTTTTTCTGCCTTTTTGAAGACTCCATTTCATGACAAAATGAGAGCTCACCAGAGAGCTGAAGCTGCTCTGGTCCATATTTCCACCCATCCAGACATTCTCAAGCTGTCCTCTTATTCAAGCAAAGGTCCACTTTCGTCTTCATGGTGTTTGACTTCTTTCATATTTTATTTCAATTTTCAGTTTTGCTTGCAATGAGAAGTCAAGGAAAATGACACCTTTTATTGGCTAACTGAACCGATTACAATATGCAAGCTTTGGAGGCAACTTCTTACAGCATTCATACTGACTAACACAGGACAACACCCTACTGACTACAAGGTTGCTTGTGAAAGATGACCAGAACGAGTACCTGATATGGAGGACCCTGGCCCAGGTACTAAACGCAAGGTTGGTGGACAGTCTTACTCACCACTTCAGCGGGTAAGGAGAGTGCTCAGAAGTTAAGACCCCCTAGTGACACTGGTGGGCCGAGCAGATTCCTAAAACTCTGCCTGCCCAAACTCATTCCTTCTATCTGCTTCCAACCTGGCCATTCGCTGCACAGTGAGTGTCAGATAAATGGACGCCTCAGCGTGACTCATCAGGGACACAACGGCCCTCCACAATGGGATGGGCTGCTCAGCCTGATGAGCTTCTAAATATTTAATACCTGAAATGAATAATAAATTCAGCGTCTCAGTTACCTGAGCACTGCCATAGCTGTGTGAGAGCGCCCAGGCGTGTTTCTACTGGGGTCTCTCCACCTCCTTCAACTGGAGGAGTTCCCAGTCGGTGTCTCTAACCCAGGGGTGGCCAAAGTCGATCCTGGAGGGCCGCGGTGGCTGCAGGGTTTTTTGCTTAATAAGAAGCCCTTAGGGCTCCACTTCTGCTTCATTTTAGTGACCTTCCTTGTTAAGATTTTGAACCCTTATTGCTTATTTTAGTCTTCAACAGCTGTATTCTTGGTTTTTAATTGCTCCTTATTGGCAATAAGATGCAAATGACAAAAGAAACCAACATTTCTCCGTTTAGCTTGTGTGTATTTATCATGCACTATTGAGTTGAATTAAATACTTGGAAGGAAAATGAAGAGAAAAAAGTGAAGGACAGAGAATTCCTCATCCACTAAAGGCCACAAATCATTTCGTTGAAACCCTTAGAAAGGAAAAAAAAAATGAATGACATGACATGGCAGAGTTAAAGCACTAACTAAGCGATTAAAGTAAATTATTGGCAAGGATCAGTTTTTAATTAAGCAACTGGGCTGGAACAAAAACCTGCAGCCACTGCGGCCCTCCAGGACTGACTTTGCCCACCGCTGCTCTAACCTGTCATTTACACGAGGCTGCCGCTAATCCTTATTAAACCTGAGGGGAGTTAATCAGGGTCTCTAAGCAGCCTTTTATAGGAGACACACAGTGACCCAAGGCAGACATTTTTGTAACTTTTCTGCTGTTGTTTCTCACGAGTCTTTTTGATTTCTCTCTTAGCACTGGAGAAACTCGTCGCATGCATCGCTCAGGTGGGAGTTTGGCCCATTCTTCCACACAAACTGTCTTCAAATCTGGAAGGTTCCAGGGGCCTCTTCTATGAATTCTGATCTTCAGTTCTTCCTTAGATTCTTCAGTGGGATTCAAGTCGGGTGATTCATTGACTGACTGGGCCATTCTAGCTGCTTCTTTATTTTCTTTATTCTCTGAAACAAACTGAGAGTTTCCTTCGCCGTGTGTGTCTCGCTGAAATGTCCCCCCTCATTTCATCTTCAGCATCCTGGGAGATGGCAGCAGATTCTTATCAGGATTGTCCGGCTACATTTCTCCATTCATCCTTCCTTCAATTCTATGAAGTCCGTCAGTATTTTGGGGTGATGATGTACATGACATCCAAAGAGTTCCATGTTGCTCTCCTCTGACCACACTCTATTCTCCCAGGATTTCATTGGCTTGTCCAAATGTTGTGCAGCAAACTTTCAACGAGCTTCAACGTGCTTTTTCTTCACGTCAGTCTTGCGCGGTGAGTGTGTGTAGAGGCCGTGGCGGTGGAGTGCATGACTTCTTGTTTTCTGCTAATTCCATGTCTTCCTGAAGCTCTCGGCGAGGGGTCCTTGGCATTTCTGATTATTGTTTTGACTCCTCTGTCAGAAATCTTGTGAAGAGCAGCTGGTCATGGCCGGTTTATGGTGGGATGATGTTCTTTCCACTCCTGGTGCTCACTGGAACATTCAGAAGTTTAGACGTACGTCTGTCACCAATGCCATCGACAATAAGTTTGTGGATGTCTTCAGAGAGTTCTTTGCATTCACCCATCATGAGACGCTTCTTGTGTGACTCCTTGAGATGACAGGACTAAAGCAGCCGAAATTCATTTGCACTGATAGGGGGCGGTCAGGATTGACAGGTTTCAGCTGCTTTTCCATGTTTGTGTCTAACCAGTCTTTTCGTTTTTTGATATTTATGCAGATTTTCTGGGCTGGCTCTTGCAGTCATTGTCACTTGTCACCTCTCACTACACTTCAGCTCAGGTTTACCCTTTTCTCGTTTTTATGGTCGTCTCTCACAGTTTTTCTACCGGCACTAGTAGGCTCTGGCTGACTCTAACCAGCCCTTTAGCAATTTACGCAGATTTTCTGAGCCCATCCTTGTCACCGGTGAGAAATTGCCCCATCCGTGTTTGTTTCATGTCCTCCCAGAGACAGCTTGGTGATGAACCTGGAGCCTCCAAGTCAGTATGTAGCGTCACACACGTGCCAAAGGTTCCAAACGGGAATGAGAGTACAAGAGATGGGGTGTTGGAAACGAGCACTAACGCCTATTTCTCCTCTTTTGACAGAACAATGAAGGAATACTCTTTCTTTTCAACTTCCGTCCCAACAAGACATCATCACCTCCGGCTCCACATGATGACATCACTTCCATTTCCTCCAATTTCCATTCCTGACATTTCAATATAAGGGCTCCACCCTGCCCGTATTGATTTGTCTAATGTATTACTACAGAAGAAAGTCGTGTGAAATGACACCTTTTATTGGCTAACTGAATAGATTACAAATGCAGGTTTTCGAGGCAGCTAAGGCCCCTTCATCAGGCTATGGCTAACACGTGTGACAGATAGAGGCCGTATCGCCCCCTTGCACCCCTGTCCAAATCTCCAGACACCAGTTAAAAGTCCAAAAGTTGACTTTATTTAGTAACAACAGTGCACAAAGCACCCTCTTCTCCACTATACTCATACAAATAATAATCACAATAATACAATAAACTCTCCACCACTCCCAGGCGCGTTGCCCTCCTACCACCCAGCTCAGCTCGCCATCTGGGAGCTCCAACAGTCCTTTTATATTTCGTGACCCGGAAGTTCTTCTTAACCAGCAGTCCATGCGACTTCCTAGCACTTCCGGGTCAAATCAAAACTCTTCTTTTCTTGGTCAGCCCGGAAGCACTTTATTTCTTCCGTCCTCGTGACCTGCAAGTACTTCCGGGCTGTAGGAAAACCAAATGTCTCTGTGTCTCCCTGCAGCATCCCCTGGCGGCCCTGACATTATCCAGCAGTCCATGATGCCCTGCTGGAATTCGGGGCATCTCCACATTGCAGGGTGGGCTCCATCATAAACTGCCGGCCATAGTCCACACACGGTCCAGACACCACAATGTACCGGATTCACATGGAACAGGTTACACCTCGCCTGATGAAGGGGCCTTAGCTGCCTCGAAAGCTTGCATTTGTAATCTGTTTAGTTGGCCAATAAAAGGTGTCATGTCACCCGACTTTCTCCTGTATCAGTCTACGGCTAACACGGTACCACACTCTAACGTATTACTACAAATAGACCATTTCCAGTCAGTCTTTGACTCAATGCTCCAGACATTATACTGGGGTTTTCCCCAAATCTTTATGTTTGTTTTTGTCTGTTTATTCGCTGACAGTAGTTGAGCTAAAGCAGAGCTTCACCCCCCCCAAGTTGGCAGATGTGCCTCCACTACCGGGAGGGCACCACATTACACAACAGCAGGCCCTCCTCTTTCCTATGGCGCTTAACGAAAGTCATTTAATTAACTGAATTGTTGTCTCTCGCACGACTTCAACTCCCATTCCCCCTTTTTCTCTTTTCTACTGTTGTCTCTCGCAAGTCTTTTTTGATTTTCTGGCATCTTGTGTTTGACTCTTCCCGGCCTTTAAGCTTTTTTGGCATTTCCTTAAAGTTTCTGGATCAACCTTTAATTACAGAGGTTTAAACGTAAAGTCTTTAGCTGCCTCACACTAAACTCGGGTTCACGTGGCTCTCTTTGCTACAGTTGTTTCTCGTGAATCTTTTCGGATTGTTCTATTAGCACTGGCCCCCCTGTGTTTGTCTGTGACTCGGCCTTTCAGGTTTTGGCATTTATGCCAGTTTTCTGGGTTGGCTTTATCTAAGCTCATCTACAATTGTTGTCCTCGTCTCTCATTCCCCCTTTTCTCTTTTGTACAGTGGATTCTCACCCGTGTTTTCTGGCACATCGGGTCCTCCCTGCGTGGAGTTGGCGTGTTCTCCCCGTGTCTGTGTGGGTTTCCTCCCACAGTCCAAAGACATGCAGGTCAGGTGGATTGGCGATCCTAAATTGTCCCGTGTGTGTGTGCTTGGTGTGTGTGTGGCGCCCTGCCTGAGGTTTGTTTCCTGCCTTGCGCCCTGTGCTGGCTGGGATTGGCTCCGGCAGACCTCCGTGACCCTGTAGTTAGGATATAGTGGGTTGGATAATGAATGGATGCATTTGACTTGAATTGGCCTTTTAGTTTTTAGTATTTATTTAAAGTTTGTGGGTCAGCCTTTAGGCAGAGAGAGTGCTGACTGGCGCCGTTGTTGTCTGTCACTACACTTCAACTCCGGTTCCCCTTTTTCTCATTGCTGCTCTTCTCTCTCACAAATCTTCATTTTCTGCACATGCACGGACTTTCTGTTTGTCTCTAACCAGACTTTTAGCTTTTTAGCTTTAATGCTGATTTTCTAGACCAGCCCTTTTGTTAAAGTCAGTTATAATTGTTTGCCTGTTGACGTCTCTCACTAGACTTCAGATTCCTCTTGTTTCTCATGTCTACATTTGTTTCTCACGAGTCTTTTAGATTTCTGAATCTACCCGACTTTCTAGCTTTGTAGCGTTTCCATAAAGTTGCCGGGTCTGCTCTTAATTGCAGACATTTACAATTGCTGTCATGTCATGTTCACGTATTTCTCTTTTCTACAGTTGTTTCTCACTCATCACTTTGTTTTTTTTGTTAGCGCCGATATCCAGTGTTTGTAAGCAACTGGCCTTTTAATTTATCATATTTACTACGTGTAAAGTTTCTGGGAGTGCCTTTAATCACAGACATTTACGATTGCTGTCATGTTAGACGCGTATTTCTCTTTTCTGCACTTGTTTCTCACTCTTCACTTGGGTTTCTCTTTTAGCACTGATATCCAGTGTTTATCAGCATCTGGCCTTTTAACTTTTTGATATATTTGCTGTATGTAATCTTTCTTGGTGTGCCTTTAATTTCAGACATTTACGATTGTTTCTCTTTCTTTGAACTCTGAATCTTTCTTCCATTGTCGTCCCTTCCCAGTCTTTAACAGATGGGGCCCCACGTTTGTGTCCAACCAGACGCCTCATTTTTGACAATTCAAACCTTTCCCTCCATTTGTCTCTCCCCGTCTCTCACTCTGACCCACCTACGTCTCTTTTCTACGGTGGTCTCTCGCCCGTCTTTTAGCTATTCACACTGTGTTTGTTTCTGCCCAGCATCTTCACCTCGGACTATTAATACAGATACGATTTTTACCAAAAGTTTGAATCTTTTAATAAAATAGGCGCACATTTCTGATTCTACAGTGTTGCCCGCTCTCCAGTCTTTTTCTGAATGTCTCTGTACCCGCACCTACGGAGTCACCCAGGATTGCACACACAAACCCACACACTTGTCATCGAGCCACTCAGGCATGGCGTTTATGCCACAGGTCAAAGCAGGGCACCGCATGCAGCCTGACGTATTTGAGCCCATTGAAGGTGCACTCCAGGCACCCGTAGACGGTCTCCCGCCGAAGGCTCCCCATCCCGCACAGGGCACACGGTCCTTTGGGAATGTTGTGGTTGAGCAGGTTGATGCGGGTGTGAGCTCCGTCACGCAGGTAGCCGGTGGAAATGTCCGTCAGGCTCGTTGCCTTCTCGTAGTAGTCGGCCACCAGGTCATCCAGGTAGGTGTCGGAGTTTGCCACTTCTTCAAATGTCCTGTCATCTGCACAGAAAGACAGAAAGAGAAAGAGGCAGAGCATGTGGCTGGTGGCCTGAGAGCCTCCACGTGACCTTCACGAATCTGTTGACGCCACGTCCAAGGTGTCAAACCACTGCGTCCACAGTCAGAACAAATCAGACGCCTTTTAAAGGACATGAGTGACCCAAATCAACTGATTTTCTAAGAGATTGGGGGCGCATAATGAATCAGATTACACCACAGGATGGCGGTGCTGGATGGTGCAGGGATGGAGTCAATGAAATGGCTTTAAGTGGACTGGTGAACTGCTCTCTGCTCAGACCTTCCTACCTTTATTATGTCTAATCAGATTGGTTCTTCTCAACCACTGGTTCCAAACATGAACACCTCCAGTTACATCTACTCCAATATTTCTGGATGATACATTAAATCACAATGCTGGTAAGATATTCAAGGCCAAGTGGCCATGGTCCTTTGTCACCCTGTGGGCCAATAATAGGAGGTCCCTGGCACAGTTCAGTATGCCTACCTGCTGGTGCCTTCCCTTTGGGCCTGAGCTCATGTCATATGGCATCAGAGTCACCTACATAACATCTTCTACCGTGAGACCCATGAAATCATGTAGAAGGAGATCTGGAGCTCTCGGTCAGGCTCTTTAGATGTCTACCATGAGGCCTTCTACGTATTGTCACCATAAAGCCAGGGCTGGCACCTCCTGTCTAGAGTTGTACATGTCAAACATGACATCTAATATCTGCTGTTACCAGGGTTTCACCTGTAATACATTCTGATGTTTCCTGTCTAGTAATGTCTACCAGGAGACCTATGATATTTCACCTGGAATGAGACCTGTGACCTCCTGCTTAATGGTGTAGATGTCTGCAGTGAGGTCTGAAACTTGCTGTCAACTTGAAGCCATGCAGAATGAAGTCTGGTTCTTACTGTCTGCCTTTGCAAATGTCAGCCACAAGGCTTCCAATGTGATACCCTGAAGCCATGTGGAATGAGCTATGGAATCCATGAATTGTAGATGTCTATTTTGCATAACCAATTTTTGCTGTTACCAGGAGCCATCTATAATGATTTCTGGTGCCTCCATGTCTAACATCTGTAGATGTCTACCATGAGGTGTTTGATATTTTACCATGAAGTCTTCTAGAATGAGGTCTGTCACCTCCCGTTAGTGCTATAGATGTCTTGCTGTTTCCATGAAGTCATGAAGAATGGGGTTTGACAGTTCCAGCTATCATTGCAGATGTCTTCCATGAGGCCTGCAACATGTCACCCAAAAGCCATGCCTCATGAGCTCTGGTATCCATTGTCTAGCACTTTTGAAATCTACCATGTCAGAATGAAGTCTAGGACCTCTAACACTGTAGATGACTACTGTGAGACCAATGATATGTCACCCTGAAGCCTTGTAGAATGGGCTCTGGTATCCACTGTCTAGCAATGTTGATTTCTACCATGAGGCTTAGTATTTGCAGACAACTTGAAGTCATGTAGAATGAGGTCGGGCCCCTAGTATCTACCATTGAAAATGTCTACCATGAGACCCCTCAATGTGTCAGCATGAAGCCAAACAGAATAAGCTCTGGCGTCCAGTGTAGATGTCTACCATGGGACTTGTTGTCACTCTAATGCCTTGTAGAACGAGGTCTGGCACCTTCTGTCTAGAGTCGTAGATGTCTGCTACAAAACCTAATGCTGTTAACCAGAAACCATCTGTTACCTGTCTAGAAATGTGATATCTATTGTGAGGCCTGTGACATTTCATTTAGAATGAGGTCCGTCACCTGCTGTTAGTGTTATAGATGTCTATAATGAGGCCCGATACTTACTGTTACCATGAAGACATGTAGAAACACCCAATGGTTATCATTGCAAATGTCTACCTTGAGGCCTACAACATGACATCCAAAAGCCATGCCTCAGGAGCTCTGGTTCCAGTGTCCAGTATTTTAGATATCTACCATGAGGTCTTCTACTTGCTATCACCTTGAAGCCACATACAATGTACAGTGAGGTCTAGAACCTCTTGATTAGAGCTGTCTGCAATGAGGTCTAATACTTGCTGTTACCCAGAAGACATTAACAATGAGTTCTGGTATCTCCTGTCAACCATGAGACCATCTAGAATGAGGCCTATCACCTCTTATGCAGCATTGTAGCTGGATACCATGAGGCTTGATATACTGTATAGCATCACCCTGAAGCCATTTGTCTCACTCTGGACGTGGACATCTAGGGATGCCCCTTCTTAGTTTAGTAGGTCTGTACCATGAGGCCTGGTGGCATCTAGCAAGAGAGCTGGCACCCATATGTGAGAACCTGAGGTCTCGTCTATGAAGTCTAACCTCTTTTTGGCCCTGAGGGCTAATAATTTAGACATCTGGGGCACCTCACTCCCTCTACCACCATTTCTCCACAATAATCTGAATGAAAGTAAGATCACCACATGCATTAAATAAATGAGAGTAAAACCAACCTGCTCGGAAGGGGTTTCCATAAATGATCCCCGATAAAAATCTCCTCAGCCTGCCAACAGAAAATCTGCCGAGAAATCCTCCAAGCTGCTCCCGGATTTGCTCCTTTTCAAAGCCCCCACTCGACTCGGATGTGACACAAAGCTCTTCACACCAAAAGGAAAGAGACAAATGGACAAGTGAGAGCAGGGTCGGTTACAAATGGCTCTGGCCGTCCTACTGTATCCATCTCTTTAATGGTCTAAACAGGTGGTCAGTTTCTAACCCCTTGGTCCTGTCAGAAATATTCTGGACTCCTGTTAGTGGGCACACTTCTGAGTCAACTGTCAGTTGTCATCTCTTAGTTGTCATTTTGGATGTAAGAAGAGCTGCTATCCATCCAGGTTGTACTGGTTTTTCAAGAGTTTTTCACACTCACTACTTTGCTTCTGTTTTAAGCACAATTGGAATCTTAAATGACATACAGTCAATTCTCACTATCTGCAGAAGTTATGTTCATGAAAAACTCTGCAGATATGAAAACCACAGATACTGAAGCATTGATCCAATAGGAAAAATGGGGTTAGGTTCTAGCGGGATGCCAGCTTGGGGGGAGGTCTGGTGGTGAGTGACGGGTTCAAGCAGATGCACTGCCACTGAACTCTCACCCCTCAATTCTTGGTAGTGATCCTTCTGTAGGCTCAACCATAGAAACCTTGCTACGAATTTTGCTTCCTCTATAGTGTGACTTCTTGTCTTTTCGAGAGGTTTACTTGCAGTACCTCGGCGGTGACATTCATGTCTCTGGTGACTCTTTCTATGAAGTCAGTAGATGGATTGGGAGAGCATGGGGGAGTCATGATGGTGTGTGGGGCTCCTGATATCTTTGCAAAAGGACGAAGGTCCAGGTCTTTAGAGTCCTGGTGCTTCCTGTCTTGCTCTATGGTTTGCGAGACATGGACGCTACCCAGTGACCTGAGATGAAGACTGGACTCCTTTATGTGTGTCTCTCCAGAAAATCCTTGGGTACCATTGGTTTGACTTTGTGTTGCTCATGGAGTCCCAAACGAGGCACATGACCTGCATTGTGAGGAAGCGTCAGTTATGACACTAAAGCCATGTGGCGCGTTTCCCCAAGGGTGACCTGGCTCATAAGATCATCATTGTTGTGGACCTGAGTGGCTGGACCAGGCCAAGGGGTCGCCCACGTAACACCTGGCTGCGGCAGATAGAGGGTCATTTCTGGAGGGTGGGACTGAACTGCGTGTCTGCCTGGGGGTGCCAACCGGGATCTCGAGTTGTTTCATCGTGTAGTGGGTACGGTGATGTGCTGTACCAGTGCATGCTTCCCAACTTGCTTGCTTTATAGTGTGACAGATGGCCGGGGCCCATTCCCAGCCAGGACTCCCCTTCTGTATATGTTCCAGGGGAGCAAGCATGGGCTGCACAGTACTTCTCCAGGACCACTTGGTGGCAGCCCCCCTGGGTGACTGTGGTGCCTCAGATACCTGCAGGGCTCCATGGGATATGAAGTTCTCCACAGCCCTGTCGGAATCTGGACGGTGGGGGGGGGTGGGGGATGCCCCAGGAGGTACTGCAGTTCAGCCACACCCGGAGGTGCACTCAGAAGCAGGTGGTCAAGCACCTGAAGCACTCCTGGGTGAGCTATAAAAGGAGCCACCAGCCTCCACTCTGGGAGTCGGTGTTGGGAGGAGGGAGACAAGGCTGCCAAAGAGGAGTGGAGGACTTGAAGAGTGGGAGGGGACTGGGTGGTCTCTTGGTCTGGACCCCCTGCAGATTTTATTTTTTTCTCCAACCGTCTGGAGTTTTTTTTGTTTTTTCTGTCCACCCTGGCCATTGGACCTTACTCTTATTCTATGTTAATTAATGTTGACTTATTTTATTTTCTTACTGTGTCTTTTATTTCTCTATTCTTCATTATGTAAAACACTTTGAGCTACTTTTTGTATGAAAATGTGCTATAGAAATAAATGTTGTTGTTGTTGTTATTTGTGCTTTTGACTTATGGTGTTGTGGGACTGTGTTGTGGCTAAGGGACAAGGGGAAAACGTGGGCCCCCAGCTGAAGAAGGAAAATAAATTCTTTTGGTTTATTTTAACGTGCCTCCGTTGTCAGTCTGTGTCATGTTGGGCGCATATATAGCGCCTTATTACAATAGTCAAGTTCAAGTGTCTATTAGTTTCTCTGTTAGCAGCCGTGAGCTACTGGTCCAGAGCCAATCCCTGGACCTCACCATACAATCCAACTGGCAGTAGCAACAGGTGGTGTGTACAAGGGGTGGGGGGGGAGACTTCATTAGTGCAAGCTTTTGCCCGGCACTTACTGGGAATTTCTCGTTTGTGGGAAACAAATGCAAGCACTGGTCGCCATCACAAATGCGATTCAACAGCTTACCAACTCCTCTTGGCGCCAAGTAAACACACATTGATCTGTTCAGTATGGCGCGCGTGGAGCCCCCAGACATCCAAAGCCATCACAGACCTGTAATTGCTCACATATCGCCTTTGTGTGATTCGCCTCTCGACATTTTTTTTCTGCTGCTCATGACTGTGAAAAGGTGCAATGAGACCACAGGTGTCAATAAATGGGTGACACCTTAATAATAACGGAAAACCGAATCTGTGGGAATGAGGAATTACTGTATATTACATCACTAAAAGTGCCAACCTTCTGTCCTGCTTGTTTCAGTTTGTGACAGGCTGTGAAGTGTAAATTTGAGGGCTACAGTGGGGATTCTGTTCAGGTCCGTGCTGCCAGGGTTTATGTGTTGGTTTAACAGCAACTGTGCCTGTGGCCTTCCATTTTTTGATTCCATTCCTTACAGTTGAAGCTGACAGTTTAAACCTCTGAGATGGCTTTTTGTAGCCTTCCCCTAAATCAGGAGACTCAACAATCTTTGTTTTCAGATCTTTGAGAGTTGCTTTGAGGATCTCATGCTGTCTGTCACTCTTCAGAGGAGAGTCAAAGGGAAGGAAGCACAACTTGTAATTGACCACCTTAAATACCTTTGACCACTCATGACTGGACACTCCTGTCTATGAAGTTCAAGGCTTGACGAGCTCATCATACCAAGTAATCAGCATTGAGCAGTGACAGCCATTTAAATCAGCACAATGGGGACCCAGTTTTTCACATTTGATTTAATTTCACACAACTAAATACTGCGTCACTAAAAATCTGTTCAGAAAACACTGCAGTGCTCCTAGGAAATGAAAGACATACCACTGATATCTTTATTGTTGAAAGGAGAGTCAATTATTATGCAGGCTGAGAGGGGTTCCCAAACTTATTCATATAACTGTAAATCTTCAAACCCAAAACCCGTCGTCAAAAAACAATCCCAAAGGTCCTTACAAATCTCCGTTTTCTAAGTAAACACAAATGGCAAGGTCTGTTTTTGTTTTGTTTCAAAATCCTAAGCAGGAATGTTGTGCTGGAGTCTTCCATGACAACGGTTCACGGACTTTAACAATACTACACCCTGCAATCACATACTGTAGCAATGGGGTGGCATTGCCAACATGGCTGCTGCTCTGAAAAAGAACCAGAATATGGTGGCGCCTGCAAAAAATACCCAGAATGACAATAAGAATGGATCGCTATTTTACTGTGAACTGTTTTGAAGAAATAGTCACGGGTTACAGTGAGGCAGGTGGCCAAAAAGTCAAAGAGGAGACGATGAAAGGAAAGGACCAAAGGTTAAAACCCACCCCAGGACCGAGTGCTACCTACCAAAGCGTCCATCCAGTCGCACAAAAACCTCAAAGACACTGAAGGCGATGGTGGTGTGGGCGGGGATGATGATGGCTTTGTCACGACCTTTATGGCTTCGCCCGTCGTCAATCTGAAACTGAAGAGACACAAGAAGGTGAAATGCAACAGGATAGAGGAAGAGAAGAAAGCAAATATCTGTGATGGTGCAGGCCATGTAGACGTGCAGGAGCACTTGGCATTTTAAGGCCCACCACAAAGCCTAACCTGGAGTAGCACATTCAGCTTTGGAATCAGTTAATACACAAATGACATGGCGGGGCCAGAGAAAGTCCAGAGAAGAGCAACTAGGCTGACTTGGGATCATGGAGAGTGAGACACAAGGAATGGCTGAAGTGGCAGAACCTCTTTAAAGGTCAGGCCACCCCAGGGGACACTTGTCTATGACACTGGGGGCACACCGGCCTGTTTTTACCGGCACTGAAATCACTCGTCAGTTTCAGTGGATGGAAAGTTTGTTTGCCCGTTTCTACATTTCCTAGTGCCTGAACCATTGGCCTTCAAAGACCTGATGTGGAATCCAAGCCCACATGAGATTAGGACCACACACTGTGGTAGCTGTGGGGCATCTGTTGGTCAAGAAAGATTCACGGATCTTCACCGATGATGCTGTGATCTTTGCAGAGTCAATGGAGGCTCTGATCGGGGGTCTCGAGAGACTGAGTGAGGAGTCTGAGTGTCCGGGCTTGTGAGGGTCCTGATAAAAACAAAGAGCCATGCCTTTAATAACCTCTTGGGCACGGCCATCAGCAGTGTGTCTGTCTGCGGAGAGAGTGTTGACCTCGTCGAGAGGTTTACTTACCTCGACACTGACATTCATGTGACTCTGGTGACTCTTCCTATGAAGTCAGTAGATGGATTGGGAGAGCACGGGGGGTCATGAGGTCACTGGAAAGGGGTGTGTGGCACTCCTGATATCTCTGTAAAAGGGTAAAGGTCCAAGTCTTTAGAGTCCTGGTGCTTCCTGTTTGTGAAACATGGACGCTATCCAGTGACCCGAGATGAAGACTGGACTCCTTCATGTGTGTCTCTTCGGAGAATCCTTGGGTCCCACTGGTTTGACTTTGTGTTGCTCACAAAGTCCCAAATGAGGCTGTCACACACGTGTGCATGGGAGGCAGCTAAAGGGCTTGAGTGAAGGCAGTTCAGAGGCATGCCGGGGTGTGGCAGAGTGCACTGACTCTTTTTCTCCCTTGCCTGTAGACCATCCCCGGGGGATTTCACCCGGCTCTCCTGACATCACTTCCGGGACTGAGCCAATGGAAGTCGGCCACACCAGCTCCAGTCCCTCTGATGTCACGTCCGGCTATGAACCAATGGTGGAAGACCACGTGCCGGATCCATATGACCTCACTTCCTGTCTCCCCCTTTTAAACCTGCCCCTTTTCCTTTGTTTCCTCAGTCTTGTTCTGGACTCGGTTGAATGCACTTCAGTGCTGATTATTTGTTAAAACGACTTTTGCAGCCAGGATACCACATTATACGGGTGGCTGCCCTAAACCTTTACCTGTCCATGTCTCGTTCTTGTGACAAGGCACATGACCTGCATTGTGAGGGAGCATCAGTTATGGCTCTACGGCCATGTGGCGCCATTACCCGAGGGTGATCCGGCTAGCAGGGTCCTCATTGTTGGGTACCGGAGTGGCTGGACCAGGCCAAGGGGACACCCACGTAACACCTGGCTGTGGCAGATAGAGGGTCATTTCCAGAGGGTAGGAGTGGACCGCGTGTCTGCCTGGGGGGATCCTGGGCTGTTTCAACATGTAGTGGGGGCAGCAACGCACTCTACCAGCGCAAACTACCCAATCTGACCTGACCTGACTTCAGAGTCTCCTATGGCGCCCAAACACTCAATCTCAGGTCCCTGGCCTGCATCAAGAAGCTGGGTGCTTTCAGTTGAATTCAATTCAGTTTATTTTTGTACTGTTTACTGTATTGAGTGCAGGCGCAGATCACTGTGACAAGCTGTCAGACAAACTGCAATTATAAAAAGTACAAATCACTAAATACAGAATTAGCACACATAATGATGCAGACTCATTAAAACACAGCGAAAACAAACACACATGGACACCACGAACGAACGGTTGAATTCCGAGCAGTTGACACGAGCAGGTTTGGAGAGGAAGGACGCCTTTTTGTGTGCCAGTTGCACCCGACACTCTTCAGACATTCTGCACACTAAAGTCTTCAGAGGCTTTACCAAAAACATTGGGAGTCAATATGGAAAATGAGGAGGACGCCACCTGAAAACCTTCACGAGCCGGAAAAGGAGCCTGAGGGGTGAACTCAAACCTACCCTCATGGTTTTCCCTCGCATGCCAGCATGGACAGTCAGGGAGCACTGGCGGGTTGTGCGGATGCTCTCCATGACGACACACAGCACAGCACGGCCGCTGCTCTTTAGCTGTCGGATCAGGCAGTGCTCGAGGTCCGCTTTCCTGAACACAAATAGAAAAATAAAAAAATAAAACAGAAAAGGTAAAGCAGCAGCAGCACAGCAGGGTCAGCAGACATGATAAGAACCATTAGAAATGTGTAAAAAAAAAAAGATAAATAACAATAATAATACATTTTTATTTATATAGCGCCTTTCCCAATAATAATAATAATACTCAATATTTGTGACAGTAAGGCCTGAGCAGTCGGCCTGATTATTTTGTTGAGTGCTGACCTGCTAATGGTAGCGTGAGGTTTGTAGATGGGCACAGAATTGGCTCAGACACAGGAAGCAGAGGGTGACGGTGCGAGGAACCTCCTCAGAACTGGGTGATGTTAAAAGAAGTGATCAGCAGGGGGCAGTGAGGGGGCTGCTGCTATTTTTAATAAATAGAAATGACTTGGATAGGAATAGAATATATTGTAAGTAGCAAGTTGGTTCAGTTTGCAGATTAGATAGATAGATAGATAGATAGATAGATAGATAGATAGATAGATAGATAGATAGATAGATAGATAGATAGATAGATAGATAGATAGATAGATACTTTATTAATCCCAAGGGGAAATTCACATACTCCAGCAGCAGCATGCTGATAAAAAACAATATTTCATTAAAGAGTAATACAAATGCAGGTAAAAACAGACAATAACTTTGTATAATGTTAACGTTTACCCCCCCGGTGGAAATGAAGAGTCACATAGTGTGGGGTCTCCTCAGTCTGTCAGTGGAGCAGGATGGTGACAGCAGTCTGTCTCTGAAGCTGCTCCTCTGTCTGGAGATGATCCTGTTCAGTGGATTCTCCATGATTGACAGGAGTCTGCTCAGTGCCCGTCGCTCTGCCACGGATGTCAAACTGTCCAGCTCCGTGCCTACAATAGAGCCTGCCTTCCTAACAAGTTTGCCCAGGTGTGAGGCATCCCTATTCTTTATGCTGCCTCTCCAGCACACCACCACGTAGAAGAAGGCACTCACCACAACCGTCTGGTAGAACATCTGCAGCAGCTTATTGCAGATGTTGAAGGACGCCAGCCTTCTGAGGAAGTATAGTTGTTTCTATCCTCTCTTACACAGAGCATCAGTATTGACGGTCCAGTCCAATTTATCATCCAGCTGCACTCCCAGGTATTTATAGGTCTGCACCCTCTGCACAGTCACCTCTGATGATCACGGGGTCCATGAGGGGCCAGGGCCTCCTAAGATCCACTACCAGTTCCTTGGTCTTGCTGGTGTTCAGGTGTAAGTGGTTTGAGTCGCACCATTTAACAAAGTCCTTGATTAGCTTCCTGTACTCCTCCTCCTGCCCACTCCTGATGCAGCCCACCATAGCAGTGTCGTCAGTGAACTTTTGCACGTGGCAGGACTCCTAGTTGTATTGGAAGTCTGATTTATGTTGGCTGAACAGGACCAGAGAAAGTCCAGTCCGCTGTGCTGCTGACAACAATGTCAGACCTGCAGTTCCCGAGACGCACATACTGAGGTCTGTCTGTAAGATAGTCCACGATCCATGGCACCAGGTGTAATTATGCCAAATAGGTGGATTGGCAGATAATTTGGAATTCGTTATATCATCACAGAAGGACTTGGTTAGCAGACAGGCTTGGGCAGATTTGTGGCCGATGAAATTTAATGTCAATAAATGTAAAGACTTTCATGCAGGAAGTAAAAATGTGAGCTTTGAATACACAATGGGCGGTCGGAAAATCGAGAGTCCACCTTATGAGAAGGATTTAGGAGTCGCAGTGGACTCTAAGATATCGGCTTCCGACAGTGTTCAGCAGCCATTAAGAAGGCTCACAAAGTGTCAGGTTATATAGCGCCTTGATGTGTGGAGTACAAGTCACAGGAGGGTCTGCTCAAGTCTTTATAACACACTGGTGAGGCCTCATCTGGAGTCCTGGGTGCAGTTTGGGTCTCCAGGCTACAAAAAGGACACAACAGCACAAGAGAAGGTCCAGAGAAGAGCGACTAGGCTGATTCAGGTCTACAGGGGATGAGTTATGAGGAAAGATTAAAAGAGCTGAGCCTTTACAGTTTAAGCAAAAGAAGATTAAGAGGAGACCTGACTGAAGTGTTTAAAATGATGAAGGGAATTAGTCCAGTGGATCAAGACGGTGATTTCAAAATGAGTTCATCAAAAACACGGGGACACAGCTGGAAACTTGTGATTGAGAAATTACATACAAACATTAGGAAGTTTACACAGAGAACCACAGACAATTGGAATAAGTGACCAAGTAGTGTGGTAAACAGGAGGACTTTAGGGACCTTCAAAAACTCGACTTGATGTTTTTTTGGAATAATTAAGTGGATGAGACTGGCGAGCTTTGTGGGGCTGAATGACCTGTTCTCGTCCAGATTGTACCAATGTTCTATGGCTGGCCAGGCGGACTATCACTGTGGGTAGGCAGGGGATCAAAAGCAGAAGAGCAAAACACTGTGTGTTAAAACCCAACATGATAATCAAGCATCTTTTCAAAAATTCTTGGAAATAATCAAAAGCCCTAAACTGTAGAAGAGCAGTAACACATACAGTATGAAAAGAATTCTTTTTGAATCTGCAAGCTCGGATGGTGATGGTGGTAGCAGGTTTCCATCTTATCTACCAATGCATCACCACCATCACATACTTCAACTTCTGATCGTCCCAATGATGCGGCTCAGACCTTCTTGGTTGGTAACTTTCGCTGCCCATGGTATGTGAAGCTGCTTTCTCCAGCACCATAATTCAAATGCCTTGATCTTTCTTCTATCCACCATTTTATCTTGCCTGAAGAAGGGGCCTGAGTTGCCTCGAAAGCTTGCATGTTGTAATCTTTTTAGTTAGCCAATTAAAGGTGTCATTTTGCTTGGCTCTTCTCTACATTCATAATGGCTAACACGCTACAACACCCGAGTACTCCACCATTTTCCAAAGTCCAACTTTCACAGCCCTGTGTAAGAATGTGGAAGGCGATACCGTGGACAAGTTTGCATTTAGCTGTAAGGCCGACATCTTTGCCTTTCCAAATCTTGTCGGTGCTCTTCATGGCACTTCAACCCGAGACCTTGGGGTCTGGTTTGCCACATCGGTCAATTTTGGATCCCAGGAAAATAAATTTGTTGAATGCATTCAGTTCTTCATCGTCAAACTTTATTTTTACTACCCCATCTGCCATTGTCATGATTTTGCTCTTTTTGATGTTTCCCAATGCAGGCCCGATGTCCCCATTTCTAATTTGCTTGATCAGCACTTCAGGGTCTTTCTCATTTTCTGTGAGCCAAGTGGCGTCATCTGAGTACCCCTGTTTCTTGATGTTATGGCTGCTGGTTTTTATGTCAGTTCTTTTGTTGAATTGCAGTCCAGTTTTCTCATAGTTGTTTTAGCATACATGTTGCTAGTAGTAGGGTGGAGAGAGAATGCAGCCCTGCCGGACCCCTGTCCTGACACTGAACCATTTGGTGTCCCTGTGCTGTGCTCTTGCTGTTCTCTCTTGGTTATCATAAAACAACCTGATCAGTTTAATCAAATGTGCAGGGACACAGTGGCAGATTTAGGTATGGGCGACTTGGGCAGCTACCCAGGGCGGCATGGGATGCCTGTACCAAAAAAACTCCAAAATGGTGATTACAGCCTGAGCCGGTAAATCCATTAGGGGTGCCATTAATAAAAGTTAAGGGGTATGCACTCCATATAGACTGTGTAATGTACACGGAGGGGTGCCAGTTAAGTACGTGAAGGGACAGACTCGCTGGTCCCCCCAGATGTCAGAGTCTTGTAATATTGTTTGCACTCTGTCACCTGAGGGACACCGTTTATGAAAGCTAAGGGGCAGGCGGTCTGTAAATTCTGCGGTGTGAACACATAATGGCGCCTTTTACATAACTGATGGTCATTAGAGTCCAATACTAAGTATTCGCTATGGACACAGAGTAGCATCGTCCACCCCCAAACCCTCCACTCGTCTAAGGCTTCAAAAGGGGTTCAGCTGGCACTGCTGGGATGCTTCGGTCTTCCTTTAATGATAAATTACAGTAACATAGAAACTGAGGCAGATATCAATATTCAGGTTATTAGCAGGCAAAATGGCAGAGACACAGACGACCAGAATGTCATTGAATTTTTCACAATGTTGGGACCTCACAACAGTTAAGATTAATGGTGTTGCACTACAGGGGGTCTGGTATCTCACTACAGGGGGTCTGGTGCCTCACTGCAGGTTCAGGATAGTTAACTGGAGACGCTGGACCGGCCTGACTGAATATGGGTGTCGGCGTCAGTGTGCCCTGTAACAGAATGGCATCCCGTTGGTTTCTGTTTTATGTGTGGTGCTGCCCAGCCTGGAGAGGGTCAGGAATATGTGGAAAAGGTGCTGAAGCCTTGAAAAATGACCGTAAAGAGGCCGGACTCCTTCATAGCCTTCCCAGAAAAGGTTTCACCAAAGGCAGTCTGACCTGCCAACTCCACAGGCAGACCCCAGAGATGGAGAAGAGGCGTTCAAAGTTCAAAATATACAGAATTGTCCTAAAATGAATCAAAAATGCCCAACATGAGAGGGGATAACCGTAAATCCATGACTTGTAAGGAGCAAGTATCTTTGTTAAAGGAGAATACAGTGGTGTGAAAAACTATTTGCCCCCATCCTGATTTCTTATTCTTTTGCATGTTTGTCACACAAAATGTTTCTGATCATCAAACACATTTAACCATTAGTCAAATATAACACAAGTAAACACAAAATGCAGTTTTTAAATGATGGTTTTTATTATTTAGGGAGAAAAAAAAATCCAAACCTACATGGCCCTGTGTGAAAAAGTAATTGCCCCCTGAACCTAATAACTGGTTGGGCCACCCTTAGCAGCAATAACTGCAATCAAGCGTTTGTGATAACTTGCAATGAGTCTTTTACAGCGCTCTGGAGGAATTTTGGCCCACTCATCTTTGCAGAATTGTTGTAATTCAGCTTTATTTGAGGCTTTTCTAGCATGAAGCGTCATGCCATAGCATCTCAATTGGATTCAGGTCAGGACTTTGACTAGGCCACTCCAAAGTCTTCATTTTGTTTTTCTTCAGCCATTCAGAGGTGGATTTGCTGGTGTGTTTTGGGTCATTGTCCTGTTGCAGCACCCAAGATCGCTTCAGCTTGAGTTGACGAACAGATGGCCGGACATTCTCCTTCAGGATGTTTTGGTAGACAGTAGAATTCATGGTTCCATCTATCACAGCAAGCCTTCCAGGTCCTGAAGCAGCAAAACAACCCCAGACCATCACACTACCACCACCATATTTTACTGTTGGTATGATGTTCTTTTCTGAAATGCTGTGTTCCTTTTACGCCAGATGTAACGGACATTTGCCTTCCAAAAGTTCAACTTTTGTCTCATCAGTCCACAAGGTATTTTCCCAAAAGTCTTGGCAATCATTGAGATGTTTCTTAGCAAAATTGAGACGAGCCCTAATGTTCTTTTGCTTAACAGTGGTTTGCGTCTTGGAAATCTGCCATGCAGGCCGTTTTTGCCCAGTCTCTGTCTTATGGTGGAGTCGTGAACACTGACCTTAATTGAGGCAAGTGAGGCCTGCAGTTCTTTAGACGTTGTCCTGGGGTCTTTTGTGACCTCTCGGATGAGTCGTCTCTGCGCTCTTGGGGTAATTTTGGTTGGCCGGCCACTCCTGGGAAGGTTCACCACTGTTCCATGTTTTTGCCATTTGTGGATAATGGCTCTCACTGTGGTTCACTGGAGTCCCAAAGCTTTAGAAATGGCTTTATAACCTTTACCAGACTGATAGATCTCAATTACTTCTGTTCTCATTTGTTCCTGAATTTCTTTGGATCTTGGCATGATGTCTAGCTTTTGAGGTGCTTTTGGTCTACTTCTCTGTGTCAGGCAGCTCCTATTGAAGTGATTTCTTGATTGAAACAGATGTGGCAGTAATCAGGAAATTGAACTCAGGTGTGATACACCACAGTTAGGTGATTTTTAACAAGGGGGCAATTACTTTTTCACACAGGGCCATGTAGGTTTGGATTTTTTTTTCTCCCTAAATAATAAAAACCATCATTTAAAAACTGCATTTTGTGTTTACTTGTGTTATATTTGACTAATGGTTAAATGTGTTTGATGATCAGAAACATTTTGTGTGACAAACATGCAAAAGAATAAGAAATCAGGAAGGGGGCAAATAATTTTTCACACCACTGTATATGATTACAAAATAATCTAAAATAAGAATAATAAAACATTCAAAAAAGCAGAAAGGATTTGCCTAAAGGGCACAGCAACTAAATCCCAACACAAACAGCACCTGCACATCCACTTGAAGCTAAACTTGTTTCTGGCCCATTTAAATGGGAGACCATCTAGAAAAGGCTTTTGCTGCTGCTGGAAGTGGTGTTGGTGAGGCCAGCAGTGGGCGCGGACCCTGTGGTCTGAATGTGGACCTTAATGTCCCATTTGCAATGACAGGGACGTTGTGCTGGACTCTCTGTGACTCTCTGTAATCATTAAAGATCCCCGGGCATCCTCTGAAATGGGTTACTGTGTTTCCCAATCTCCTGGCTAAATTGCCCATCCTTACCTTGCCCATTCTGCCCCCATAATCATCCCCGTCTCCCTCACCACTAAATTTTTAACATGTGGGGAGCTTACTGGTGCAAGAATGGCTGCCATCCGATCACCCAGATGGATGAAGTGGCTCCCCACCGTCTATGTGAAGTGCTTTGAGTAGCAAGAAAAGCACTATGGAAATGTAATAAAATTATTAAAAATTGTTTTTACAGAAATGAAAAACCAAAGACAGAAGCAAAATTCACAAATGCATCATAGCAACACAAAGGCAATCCTCAGCATTAAAAACTCTTACAACTCCTTCAAAGGGCATACAATGAACAACTGAGGAAGTTGCTTTGCCAGCCAGCCTTAAAAAGCTGGGGGCGGTGCCTTAGCTGTGAGGTCATGATGGCCACGCCTCTTGGGGAATCCACCCACAAAGTACAAGGAGCAGAGCAGAACGCAATGACACACCGAGAAACTAAATGATAAATGAAAAGAACAAAACTCACAGAAATGATGGAAACCAATAAAGAATACTGAAAAATGAACAAAGAAAGTTAAACATGAGCCAGAGAAGGAACGCTGGATGAAACCTGACATGTAAATGAGCAGATTTGGAAAATGGATGGATGAATGGATGGGTGGATAGATCATGGAGGACCCGGTCTGTGATGTCATGAGCCTAGAGACTTGGCATCTCAGTACAACTTTAGGATTTCTTAAACTTTTTTCACAGTGGGACCCAAGAAGAGGACAGTTACCATAATGGTAGCAAAACTGCACATAGACAAGAGCAGGATTACTGCAAGATTTAAGATGAGAGACATCAACCCTCCTTTATAAACGGGAGTGGCGTGATGAGGTGATGATTTTTGAAAGGGCAGTATGAGTGAACACCTAACTTGGTCACTTGACTCCCAGCACAGCATAAGGAGTAAAGCAGTCAAAAAGTGATTAATTGATGTAGTTTGGATGAACCTGACATTTTTCTGACATACATCAAGTGACCCACTTGGACACACCACCAGTGATGGCACCTGGGGGACTACCGTATTTATGCGTGTACCACGGACACATTTTTTCCCGAAAATTAACATTAGAAAATCAGGTGCGCGTCATACACGAGGAAATGTAATTCTGTAATGTTTACTTCTTCTGCTTGGGCTCTCTTGCTCGTGCTCTCTCTCTAAACGCTTCCTATACAATCACAATGCGTGTCATACATGGGGCAAAACGATTTTCGTGATTTTCTTTGTAAAAATTAGGGTGTGCGTCTTACACGAGGGCGCATGGTACACGAGTAAATACGGTATTATTACAGCACAACAATGTGGTGACCCATCACAGACGTGCCCGCGACCCAACCCACAACTTTACAAAGCACAAGAATTTGCCAGCTTAATGGCACTCCTCAGCCACACACCAGTGACCTTCAGGCTAGAGAGCATTAGGAGAATGGCGGGTGGGACGGCTGTGAGTGGCCTGCCCCGGTGTGTGCCAGCAGACGGTTACACTTTGTGTAAAAACAGAGAAGCTCTTGGATGGTAGGGGGTCTTGTGAGCCTTTCTCTTAATATTAACCCCTTACCGTGTGCTCAGCTCCCTCAGCAGGGTGGGCACCTCCACCTCATGCTTCGTCACAATTCCAAAGGAGGCTTTGACAGCCACAGAGTCGGAGCCGGTGATGTTGAAGCCAACGTCGTTGATGAGGTCGTTTCCCAGCCTGCCATTCAAGGCGACATCCGACTTGTCCTCATAGTTGAGCAGCTGGTAAGAAGAAACACCTGTCGAGAAGAAAGGAAACTCTGAGTGAGATCTATGAACATGGATGGTCCACAACCTTGAGACCATCTTGTCATCTGAATGTTTTCATATGGTAAAGGGTGGCAGGAACTGGGTAGAAAGAGCCCTCCGATGTTGACAAGAAGAACAGCTGGCATGTCTAAAACTGTTTTCATGAACTAAAATAAAGGAAAGACATCACGAAGAGGAAAACAAATTAGAGCACTTCAAAATATTCCATAAATTGTAGTTTGTTCCTACAACCATGGATTACCGTCAATGCCAGGCAGAGTGGTATGTTTGTTAAGAACTGGATTTATGGAGGAAAACTCACTTTTTCTAACGTACTTGAAACAAAATGAAGCAGCCGCGTTCGCAAAAATCGTCAAGGAAAAAAGGCGGATCGGTGACGTCACTGGTCTAGTAACGCTCTTGATAGAAGAACTCAAAGTCCCAAGAATCAACGCGACGGCGTGTTCTATGCTGGGTATGGACGGTTGCATAACTGCCGCAATGATTCTTGGGATTTAGAGTTTAAAGGGCAAGTGACTTAACCGGTAAGCGTTTCTTTCCCTGTGTATATGTAAATGGTTGTATCGTTCCACGGTTCTTTAAAAAATGCACATCACATAGAATTGAACTATTAAGGTATAGAAAAACTTGACTGTTCTCGTTTAAAACGTTAAAGGCGCGGGTCCGACTGCCTTTGTGATACTCCGTCAGCTCACCAGCCAGCCCGTTAGCAGATGAAAACTTCCCTGACTTCGTAAGGTGCAAGTGAAACCTAATCTAATAATGATAATAATGGTGCCGCCTGGAGGTTCCAAGTTGAAATGAACACAAAAGATGCCACCTGCCCTCCTCTGCCTGGTGCTGGGCACGGGCGCTACCAGTCAGTTGACACTGTGGATTGGCAGTGCCCTCCAGCCCGAGTAAATACGCGAGTTCCCATCTCAACATCACTCTCGTCGTTCGCTCCGTTGAAAGGCGCTATATAAAACGAAGACCTATACCTGCTGATATGTCTTTCTCCCCCACCAGTATGTCCTTCAGGCTGAACGGCGTCGAGGAGTATTTCATCTTCTTCCATAGCCTGCACCGCTTCCTCTTGATCACCAGGCTCAGCGGCTGGTAGCGGTCGGCCTCGCTCAGACTCGGCACGGGGATCAGCCGCCCCGTATCCCCCACCTGCTTCACAAAGTTCTTAGTCGCTGCCGCAAACATGCCGACTGCACCCCGGCAGAAAGGCTCATTGGCTCGAGGCAGGGAGAGCGAGAGGTCTGAAAGTTGCGTGCCCGCCGAGTGGCCCCTGCGTCGACGGCTTCACTTGGCTGACCACACGAGTCGCCGCGGCTGCGATTACACGGCCATAAATTATAAAGGAGCCGCGCAAAATGAGCTGTTAATGAATCGAGAGGGTCGTACATAATTGACGAGGCCGCCGTGGAAGAGTGGAAAAATACACGAGCGTGCGCGCCCACGGACTCGAACACACACTAGGAGAAGACCGGGTGCACACCGACATGTACGCCACACAGACACGCTGTTATGTCAAGAGTGGAGCTCACTGATCCCACACAGGTGTGGCACACGCGCGCGCACACACTTGACCCCTCAGTGACGCGCACACAGACACGCGGACACGCGCCTGTGCTGTTTACTGTTGTGGCCCAAAATCTGGAGAAAGACCCAAGTGTTGCTTTTCACAAAGTCTGCTGCTTCAGTGTTTTTAGATCATTTTGTTCAATGTTTCCATGGTACACTGAAGTAGACTTACAAGCATTTCAGAAGTTTCAAAGGCTTTTATTGACAATGACTGGACAGATGATCTTCTGTGGCAACCCCTAACTGGAGCAGCCGAAAGAAGAAGAAGAAGACTGTAGTACTACATATGAATGTAGTGAAAAGTCAAGCAAAAGGAGTGTCGCAGGGGACTGGACTTTCTCCAGTCCTGTTCAGCCAACATACTTCAGACTTCCAACACAACACGGAGTCCTGCCACGTGCAAAAGTTCACTGACGACACTGCTATGGTGGGCTGCATCAGGAGTGGGCAGGAGGAGGAGTACAGGAACCTAATCAAGGACTTTGTTAAATGGTGCGACTCAAACCACCTACACCTGAACACCAGCAAAACCAAGGAACAGGTAGTGGATCTTAGGAGGACCAGGCCCCTCATGGACCCCGTGATCATCAGAGGTGACTGTGCAGAGGGTGCAGACCTATAAATACCTGGGAGTGCAGCTGGATGATAAACTGGACTGGACTGCCAATACTGATGCTCTGTGTAAGAGAGGACAGAGCCGACTATACTTCATTAGAAGGCTGGTGTCCTTCAACATCTGCAATAAGATGCTGCAGATGTTCTACCAGACGGTTGTGGCGAGCGCCCTCTTCTACGTGGTGGTGTGCTGGGGAGGCAGCATAAAGAAGAGGGACAAACTGGTGAGGAAGGCAGGCTCTATTGTAGGCACAGAGCTGGACAGTTTGACATCCGTGGCAGAGCGACGGGCGCTGAGCAGACTCCTGTCAATCATGGAGAATCCACTGAACGGGATCATCTCCAGACAGAGGAGCAGCTTCAGCGACAAACTGCTGTCACTGTCCTGCTCCACTGACAGACTGAGGAGACCCCACACTATGTGACTTTTCAATTCCATCTGGGGAGGTAAACGTTAACATTATACAAAGTTATTGTCTGTTTTTACATGCATTGTTATCACTCTTTAATTTAGTATTGCTTTTTATCAGTATGCTGCTGCTGGAGTATGGGAATTTCCCCTTGGGATTAATAAAGTATCTATCTATCTATCTATCTATCTATCTATCTATCTATCTATCTATCTATCTATCTATCTATCTATCTATCTATCTATCTATTGCAATCTTTTTAGTTAGCCAATAAAAGGTCTCATTTTGCTTGACTATTGACAATGACATAAAGTTTATTCAAAGAGTCAATATTTGCAGTGTTGTCCCTCCTTTCTTTTTCAAGACCTCTACAATTCACCCTGGCTGTCTGGCAATCAACTTCTGGCCCAAATCCTGACTGATGGCAGCCCATTCTTGCAGAACCAAAGCTTGGAGTTTGTCAGAATTGGTGTTTTTATTCCTCTTCAGAATTGACTAAAAGTTCTCAATGGGATTAAAGGTCTGGGGAGTTTCCTGGCCATGGACCCCAAAATTTTGATGTTTTTTTCCTTGAGCCACTTAGTTGTCACTTTTACCTTATGGCCCGGTGCCCCATCCTGTTGGTCACCAAACTATTCTTGGATGGTTGGGAGAAGTTGCTCTCGGAGGATGTTTGGTCCCAGTATTATTATTATTATTAGTAGTAGTAGTAGTAGTATGTGAATTTCCCCTTGGGATTAATAAAGTATCTATCTATCTATCTATCTATCTATCTATCTATCTATCTATCTATCTATTATTATTATTATTATTATTATTAGTATTAGAAGTAGTAGTAGTAGTATTATTATTATTATTAGTATTAATTATTAGTATTATTATTATTATTAGTAGTAGTAGTAGTATTAGTTTTATTATTATTAGTATTATTATTATTATTATTATTAGTAGTAGTAGTAGTATTAGTGGTATTATTATTATTATTAGTAGTAGTAGTTGTAGTATTAGTGGTATTATTATTATTGATATTGTTGGTAGTAGTAGTATTAGTATTAGTATTATTAGTAGTAGTGGTAGGTGGTATTAGTGGTTATTGGTAGTAGTAGTAGTGGTAGTAGTATTGGTTTTATATTATTGTTATTATTATTATTATTATTATTAGTGGTGGTGGTGGTAGTGGTGTGGTTTTTTTATTGTTGTTGTTATTGTTAGTAGTAGTGGTGGTGGTAGTAGTATTAGTATTTGTTATTATTTGGTGGTGGTATTATTATTGTTATTATTATTATTGGTGTAGTGGTGGTGGTGGTAGTAGTGGTAGTATTAGTATTATTATTGGTATTTATTATTATTATTAGTAGTAGTAGTAGTAGTAGTATTAGTAGTATTATTATTAGTAGTAGTAGTAGTAGTAGTATTATTATTATTAGTAGTAGTAGTAGTAGTATTATTATCATTAGTAGTAGTAGTATTATTATTAGTAGTAGTAGTAGCAGTATTATTACTCTTTTGGATGCTCCCTTTAGGGGTTGCCACAGAGGATCATCTTTTTCCATCTGTTCCTGTCCTTGTCATCTTGTTCTGTCACCCCCATCATCTGCATGTCCTCTCACCCCACATCCATAAACCTTCTCTTAGGCCTTCCTCTTCTCCTCTTCCCTGGCAGCTCTATCCTTGTCATCCTTCTCCCAATTTACTCAGCATCTCTCCTCTGCACAGGTCCAAACCAATGCAATCTCACCTCTCTGACTTTGTCTCCCAACTGTATCATTATTATTATTATTATTATTATTATTAAATCCCAAAAACTTGCAATGCATTTCCAATATCGCCCACTAGAGGGGAATCTATCACTAAACCCTGGCTAGATAAATGAGTAAACACAGAAATGTCATAAAAATCAAAAGGTTTTATTCTTAACAAGAAATGCTCTGTCACACAGTGAAGCTCCATAAAGCACAATGGCCAAATGGAATTACCCGAAGCACAAGGCAATCCAATGCTAACAAAGTTCCAAATCACAAATCCAGAGAATGGTCAGAAAACTGCACAAATAAAGGTCAGGAATTCAGAACAATCACAAAGCACAGCAAACACAAGAACTCACCAAACACTCCCAAACACATTCAAAAACGGACCACCAGGAGCTGTGGGAGACCCACTGGATTGATAGGTTGGTGATTGGCGGGTGGCACCACTTCTTCCTGGGACCGTCCATAAAACATAACCCAGGCATCTTATGCGCACAAACGCAATCCAAAACACAGAATGATGCAAAATTGTCAACAAAAGTAACACAAACATAAATAAAAGAATGAAAAATGAAGAAAATGGACCTAAGACATGAATTTGAACTTCAGCCAGAGGTTTCCGCCATTGGCTGAAACATAACAACTGGCATGTTGTATTAATCCCAGAGGGGAAATTCCCTTTTTCACATACCGCAACTTTCTCCAAGTTTTAGGGGCAGGTTAAGGTTAAGGGCCTTGCTCAAGGGCCCAACAGAGTAGCATTCCTTCTGTCACTGCCAGGATTCGAACCAGCAACCTTTGACTTACCAGGCCAGATTCTTTAGCCATAGAGCCATCACTTTGGCTTGGCAGACTGGATCTGAACTTTCTGGTCCACAAAGAGCAGAGAATTGTCAGTTTCAGCTGCCCAAAGAGGGGGTGGCTCATTAGCTTTCTGGTTTCAGACAAAGGCCATTTTGACAACTGTTGACAGACCTCCCCGGGGGCAGAGAGAAGCTCCAGAGAGAGTATCTGAGTGCACCGTGTTTACAAATGAAGGTGAAGCCTCTCGTGATTGGATTAAAGTCACTTTCAGTTACAAAGTCAGTGCCTTCCCATTGGCGAGTTCATCTGTCCATCCCTGTTGCCATTCCTTGAGTTATTGGTCTTTGTCATTGCTTGAGTCCATTTCACTCCTTCTGGTTCAAGAAGTCTGCAGAGGGGCCTCTGCAAAGATGTCAGCTCAACTCCCAGGTACTCCTCTGTTTTCTGATGAAGTGCCGGCAGATCCCGTCACAAGCTGGAGTTCATTCACACTTAGTCTGGAATGTAAGGGGGCAGCTGCATCCAAGTTACATATGCCACCTTAACCTGCACAGTGTGCTACTAAAGCCTAGCAGAACGGGCAAAGCCCACTTTGGTTCCCCTCTGCCAGATGGAAAAGAAAGGAAGAGCAGGGAGGTGCAATAAGAGAAACACTGACGGCAGAATTGATAGACAGAAAGTTAGCTATAGAAGACTAACAGAAGAATCCTGGCAGACAATCTCAGTATGCATCATGTAAAAAAAAAAAAAGAAAAGTGCCAGGGGTAATCACAAAGGAACCATGGCAGGAAGGGTCCTCATGCCAACTCATGGTCAAAAATAAACAAAGAGTACATGGAACTTGGATAAACCCGTGACTGAGGTCTCAGAAGATTGGGGGGTGCAGAAGACAGGTGGCACTGCCACACAGAAGGAGTTCATAAGGTAAGGTGTGACAGGATGTTTTAGGGAAAGGTGGCAGGTGCCCAGAATTTGAATTTAGGAGGCTGGATTTATGACAGAATTCAACGTGTTTAGTAGACCACTTCCACAAGGTGGTCTCACTTCCGACAGGCATCCCGGGCGACTGAGGCAGAAAGGACGGACGTCTTTGAAATGTTTAGAACTCACCACTAGGTGGAGTGACAGATGTGCGGTAGGTGGCGTTAGGTTCGCGAAGTCTTAGCATTTTTTTATTTTCTTTTTAGTTGAAGCCATGGAGCCGTGGACGATAGAACACCGCGTTTTTCTTTACGACTTTTTTGTCAAGAACAAACCAACCTATTACCGCAGTTCAGCGTGAGTTTTGTTGCCATTTCAATATCCACAGAAATAAAGCTGTTCCCACTCGTAAAACTATCCTACGTTAGGTTAAAGCACTTCATACACGAGGTACACTAATGAACAAAAGACAGCCGGGGGCTACACGAGCGGCACGTACCCCTGAAAATGTGGAAAGCGTACAACAGAGCGATGTTGAAAAGAGTGGAGGCCAACGTCCATGAACACCTTCAGAAATGTATCAGTGATAACGGACACCTCATGGGAGATGTTGTTTTCCATACTTGATTTTGTCAAATGCTATTTCAATATGAACTCAAATCTTTCAATAAATTTCTTTGTAAGAAAAAATTGACAATTTTGTGATTTTGTAAAAAAAGTCCGTCCTTTCTGCCTCACCCTGTACTTTGCTCCACTTTCCCCTTTTCTATTATTAATAAGTATGCCTTTGTCAGAATGCCTCAGTTCTCCCAGACTTAGCACTGTCTATAAGGTATTGTACTTTATAACGTCTCCCCACCTTCTCTTCTACATCTATAACCTCAGGCAATTAGGTGTAGTAAAAGACAAGCAAGAGTTAACTTACAATTTAAACAATGTATTATTAGTAATATTCATAAATAATAACAATACGCGAAGTACATTTGAATATTGGCAACCATACAACCTGATTAAATGGTGATGTGTAGTTTCAAGCAGCACACAGACTTGTTAGTTACTTAATGTTTCTAGTTAAGGCATCATTTGTGGTCAGCTTTCTTCAGAACAGGCCGCATGCCTGTCTCAATATGGCTGCCGAGTTGTGCTCTCCATTGTGTTGTTCTTTCAGTTCAGTAAGAGAGAGAGATGCTCCTTCATCATATGTTAGTAATAGAGAGAGTGTGAGGGAGTGAGCAAATTTATTGATGTTCAGTCCAACCCCTACAGCCAATAGCGCCTTGTGGTACTTAAAGGCTTCTGATACAAGCCAATTCCAAACAGCCATACTTCAGGCCAATGGGGGGACAGAACATCTTAACACCTGCCACCCCCCAAGACCATATGTTAAGGTAAAGCTTGGCAGTCAGGCAGCCTGGCTTTCCTATGGGGGTTGAAAGACTTTAGTAGAGAAACATTAGCCAACCTGGTTTAAGGCACATCAGTCCTGGTAGGTGGGGGATTCTTAAACCATCAAACCATTGCTGTTAATTATCAGTAATGTAACACTAATATTACATTACTTTACCCAAGTTACAAATAAAGATATACTAAATATTGATATCAAGTTATATGCAAAATCTCACATCACAAGAGAATCGCCACCACAGGTCATAGAGCAGCCGCGCTGTTTGCTTAAACTGCCCGCAGTGACCCATCGCAAGATACCCCACAAGTCATACGGAGCCGAGTTCAATTGTGAATCTGCGTGACCCAAATTCAAACAACACGCCACCCAAAATGGGTCCCAGCCCACAATTTAAGAATCACACTTTGCAGTCGGTCACCCATTGTCAGTCATGATGGTGGTTTAATCATCCCAGCCCTCATAATCCGTTACTTGCCACCATTGTTTTGCCCAGGTTCAAGTAATTCCTTATTCTGGTGGTCCTTTTGTTATATGGGGGTCTGTTTACCTGCTGTCAACTCAGGGTCACCACACTTCTCTTTGCAATTCACTGCAGACATTGTAATCGGTGACTCACATGGGGCGCCAGCGGGCACTGCCACACCAGCTATTGTGCAAAAAAATAAGCCGTCAGCCTCCCTCAGCCTCCCTCTCTCTTATTGTTAAACATTCAACCCTCCGCTGTGTCTTCCTCGTCATTTGTCCCCCAGTTCTCCATGTCCTTTCTTATTGCTTCTTCTAGTCCGGGTTTGATGATCTGGTAGTTTCTTTCATGTTTTGGGGTGGGCGAATTCTAAAGTGCTTTGGCAGAACGTCTGCATTTTTCTACCCAAGGAATTTCCATTTTCAGGTTTGTTTGTTCCTAGACGGTTTCTGAGAAAAGAGGAAAGCGTCGCGTCTCAGCCAGGGTTCCTGGTTTTGTGTCAATTGAGTGAATCGTTCTAAATTTTATGGTTATGTCTGTGTTTATAAGATGCATGACTGTGTTATGTTCCATATGTTTTGTGGGTGGTCCACCTGTTAATCACTAGCAGGGACTGCCCACCCTGACCCCTCTTAATTCTGAAGCTCTTCTGCAGTTCCCGTCAGTTCATTGTGAATGCGCTAAGGAGTTGGTGAGTGTAATTAAATCAGATCACTTAATGAATTCACTTTATTTAATTGTCTTTTGTTATCTAATCCCATTATTTCCTGCGGCAGCACAAGTCCCTGGACTTGTTTAATTCATTATTCCAATCATTTAGTTCTTAGGCCCTGACAAGTGATCATAGTTACAGAGCCCTTTAATTAATCATAGTAAATATAAAAATCAATTAAATAAAATAAATTAATTAAGTTACACTTACGTTACTGTAATTCCCCAGGATCCTTTTAATACATTTTGCCAGTAGTTTACAGGCCTGGCCCATTTAAGTAATCATCCTCATTGTTTTGCTACCTTGGACCTTTAATTAATTCCGTTAATTAAACTTTAGCACACACTTCTTTACAGGCTCATTGACTGATTCTTCCGAGTTCACACTGAATCGTTACCCGAGGACGAGTCACATGATTATCTTCTGTAGTATAACACCTTATTTTAATTGTGCATTGTCACACATGTGCACCAGAGGGTCACTTTCCAGGTACACCACCTCAAGATGAGAGGGGTCACTGTCACTAACAGTTGTAAGAGAAGGCCGGCAGCTGAACCTGGCCAGGACACCCAAGTGAAAGAATGACAGGTAAGGGCAGCCTTTTTGGGTCATTGCCTTCCCCAGAATGCTAGATGCCAGCTCCCCTGGGTTACAGTGGTGCCCCGGATTCCCACAGGGCATAATGAGTTTTGGAGTTTTTTTTATCTCAGCCCTTTTGGGTACCATGGGTGCTGCCAGGGGGCGCTTGCAAGGACTGAAGAACCATATAACATGGGGTTTCCAGCTCACACAGGAGTGCTTACAGGCCAATATAAATGGAGCTAACTGCCCCACAGAAAGGAGCCAGGAGCAGGTGGAAGGTGGGCAAAACTTGCTGGGAGGAGTGGAGGAGGAGGAGGAGGTTGTGACCAATAGAGAAAGGTAGAAGTAAAAAAGAGTTGTGCCGCATTGTATGTGTGGCTGTGGTGGTGGGAACGCTTGATTCAAACTTGTGCCCCATATCTGTCTGTGTTGGGTTTGGGGAGACAGAGCGCCCCCTAGTGTCCCCACCGCCGGCTCGAAAAAAACATGAAGCAAAGGAAGCTCCGCCTCTTCTGGTCCACATTTCCATGCTGACCTAAGGCAGACTCAGTAGCTTGTTGTTCCAGACCGTTTTCTCTAAAAGGCGAACATTTCTCGTTGTCTTTCTTCATTTTTTTGTTCCAATTAAATGAGATTTTCGGCCCGGATGTCACCCCAAGCACTTGGCTTTGCCCTGCTTTTTCATTCGCCCCGCTACAGCATCATGAATGTGTTCTCATGCTTGGTGTACTGAAACAGGACAGTGTCATGTGAATCGTCATCATTAATTATACGTACATAAATATTGTGACTTGGTGATAGGGAAACACATCAGGACTGCCAGAATCATTGTTGTTCCAACTTGATAATCATATTTTTTTTAAATTTATTTTAAATTATTTTCATTTTGGCAACAGAAAACAGAAGGGTGCGCAAGGGCACAACAGAAAGGACGCTGATGAATAAGCACTTCTTTGGTGTCACTCGGGGGCCCCTTTTGGTCTTATATCCGGGTCACACATGGATGCCACCTTCAGGTCTCTGCCGCCTTTTGTAACGTCCAGAATGGGCAGGGCGGAGCCTAACACGGTAAGCGTTGCTTGCCCTCGTCTGCCGTCTTTTCCGGGCTGTGGGAAAAAGAGAAAATACTGTTAGTGACAGCGCCCCCAATCGTGCCAGGGTGGTACTGCTTACCACAAGAGGATCCCTGGTCACAAATACAGTAGGTGACACGTTAAGACACAGAATAACGTATGCGTTATTAAATCTGTGATACGATCAGAGGTGGACACCCAACACCCACTCCCTGACTCTACATATGCAGCAGCAGTTATGTCTAACAAAACATATCTAAAGAATCGATTAACTTAAATGGGCAGTTTGACAAAAAAAGAAAAATCTATTCAGTAAAGTGAACCGTAATGCCCGTCACTATCACCTCATCCATTAATTCCTTCGTGACTCTTCAGGATTTATCCCATTCGTTTAGTTCCTGGGTCCAGTGCAGTATTCACAGTGGGGTTACTCAGGACCCTTTCGTAATTCACAGTATTTAAATGAATTAATTCCAGATATTAAACTCGTCCCCCTTCGAGTTTTGTCACCGAGGCTCATCCATCCCCTATGGTGGCACATTTCTCTGGGCTCCTTTAATGAATAAACCCAATAATTTAGCTACTAGCTCCGTTTCTATAATTGTTTCCCCAGCCCACTACATGAGCCCCCATTGTAGTTTTGTCATTCCGACTGTAAGCTCAATTTCAATAATTACCCCAACAATGGACTCTTATTGAGCCCATTTAGATCATCCCCATCAAGAGTGTAGTTTGGTTACCAGCATTCCCTGATGGGGACAATCTGTGATAAGATAAGGGGTCCCACTTGGTGAAGCTGTCACCTGTCACATGTCGCTATGGATTGTGAAATAAAACCTGCACTATATGGACGACAGTATGTGGAGACCCCCTAAATGATTAAGTTCAGGTGCTTCATCATTCACTCGGCTCCATTGACGCACCAAAGAACTCATTGACTTCAAAGGTGGCACTGTCATGGGATGCTCAGTGTGTGAAATTTCTGCCCTGCTATACCCACCCCGTTCCAACAGTAAATGCCAGAAATTGAAAGAGGAACTGGTGAGGAGCAACAACAGCTCAGCCATGAAGTTGGTGGCCTTGCTGATGGAATTTGTGTCATCCACAAGTTTTGAAATATGTAAAAACGGCCCACCCCCTATGACATCACACACAACCGGGGTCCGCACTGCCTCTGGAAGCAACATCAGCAAGTGCATCAGAAGCTTCATGAAATGAGTTTCCAAAGTTACTATGCATGATGCCATGCGTCGGCTGGAGGGGTGCAAAACACGTCACTCACCAGTAGACCCCTGCAGCAGTGGAAACTGGAGGGATGAAGCACATGCTTCACTATCTGGCAGTCTGATGGATGAATTTGGGTTTGGTGGATGCCAGCAGTAAAGCGACGTTCTGGACTGCGTAGTGACTACCGTAAAGTGAGGGTGTCGATGGAGAAGTAGAGAGAAGGCCAGAAGGAGTTGCATTGTGTCTTTGTGGACCTGGAGAAAGCAAATGACAGGGTGAGGAGAGAGGAACTGTGGTATTGAATGAGGAAGTCGGAAGTGGCAGAGAAGTACATAAGAGTGGTACAGGATATGAACGAGGGAAGTGTGACCATGGTGAGGTCTGTGGTTGGAGCGACAGAGGTGGGATTACATCAGGGATCGCTCTGAGCCCTTTCTTATTTGCAATGGTGATGGACAGGTTGGCAGACGAGATTAGACAGGAGACCCCGCGGACTGTGATGTTTGCTGATGACATTGTGATCTGTAGCGATAGTAGGGAGCAGGTTGAGGAGACCCTGGAGAGGTGGAGATATGAGAGGACAGGAATGAAGGTCAGTAGGACCACCAACACAGAATACATTTATGTGAATGAGAGGAATGAATGGTGAGGTTGCAGAGAGTAGAGTTGGCAAAGGTGGATGAGTTTAAATACTTGGGATCAACAGTAGAGAGTAATGGGGAGTGAGGAAGAGAAGAGAAGAAGAGAGTGCAGGCAGGGTGGAGTGGGTGGAGAAGAGTGTCGAGAGTGATTTGTGATAGACGGGTATCAGCAAGAGTGAAAGGGAAGGTCTACAGGACGGTAGTGTGACCAGCTATGTTATATGGGCTGGAGATGGTGGCACAGGAGACAGAGCTGGAGGTGGCAGAGTTAAAGATGCTAAGATTTGCATTGGGTGTGACGAGGACGGACAGGATTAGAAATGAGGACATTAGAGGGTCAGCTCAAGTTGGGTGGTTGGGAGACAAAGTCAAAGAGGCGAGATTGAGTTGGTTTGGACATGTGCAGAGGAGAGATGCTGGGTATATTGGGAGAAGGAAGCTAAGGATAGAGCTGACAGGGAAGAGGAAGGCCTAAGAGGAGGTTTATGGATGTGGTGAGAGAGGACATGCAGGTGATGGGTGTGACAGAGCAAGATGACAAGGACAGGAAGAGATGGAACAAGTTGATCTGCTCTGGCAACCCTTAATGGGAGCAGCCGAAAAAGGAAGTAACTTCCGTAAAGTTTGTAGAAGGACAGATCATGGCAGGGTTTGGGTGAGGCCCCTTGGCTCCAGTTCCAGACATCTAAGACAAATGGACACTTGAGTTTGGGGAAGACCTTTATCTGTTCCAGCATGACTGTGCCCCTGTGGTCCGTAAAGACATGGAGGTACTGAAGAGGCCTGCAGAGAGCCCTGATCTTGACTGTGGAGATGAATTGGAACACCTAGTGCCAGCCAGGTCTCCTCATCCAACATCAGTACCTGACCTCACAAAAACCTCTTTTGGCTGACTTGGCACAAAATGCCACAGGCAAACTCCAGAAACTTGTGTAAGGAAGAGGGGAGGCTGTTACAGGAGGGCCAACTCCATATTAATGTCCATGGATTCGGAATGGGATATCCATCAAGCTCATAGAGGTGGGATGGTCAGATGTCCACAAACTTTTGGCCATAGAGAGTACGAGAACCACTGTCCAGGGGGAATCTTGTCCAATTCCAAATAGCATTGCACTGTGTCCTCTAGAGTGGAGGTCAGTCCAGATGTCACCTCACGGCATTTTACTTTTATGCCACACAACTATGGGCTCATTCTAACGCAGGGATGGGCAGCGTCAGTCCTGGAGGGCCGCAGTGGCTGCAGGTTCTCATTCCGACCCAAATGCTTAATAGAAACCAATGATTGTCGATCTCATACCTTATTTAACTTCACGGAATGTTTAGTCTGCAATGTCATGTTCTTATATTGTAGATTTTTTCCTTTCCAATGAAATCTAAATGATTTGAAGCCTAAAACGGATCATTTCCAGTCTGTCACATTTTACTCTTAAGTGTTTTATTAAACCAAATAGTGCAGGATGAATCCACACACAGTTGGAAATGGAGACAAGTCAGATGGAGAACGGCTGGCTCCTTTGTCATTTGCATCTTATTACTAATACGGAGCCATTAAAAATAGTAAATGCAGCAGTTTAAGAATGAAATAAGCAATTAAGGGTGGGGAACCTCAACAAGCGAGACCACTACATTGAATCATCAAAATGTCACTTGAGCTCTAAGTGCTTCATCAGCAATAATTGGCTTCTCATTAAGAAACTGGGTTGGAACAAAAACCTGCAGCCTCTGTGGCCCTCCAGGACCGACATTGCCCACCCCTGTTCTAGCGGATACCCCACACTCTCCGCTGGACATCCTACACTTTTTTTTAAAGCCATGTTGGTCAGCCTGGGGCCAGCTGGATGGTTTGCCCAGCCTGGCTTGGCAGTTCTGAACCCGAGGCTGGCATGGACGGTTTATTGAATCAGTCAGGCAACAATCCATGGCTCTTGTGGGCGCTGCTGCTTGAAGATAGATGGATGGTTACGGCTGGTGGTCCGACCTCATTCGGCTGCCTACTTTTTTTCATAATTTGAATCCCTTTAGGACACCCTGCCTTCACCAAAGGTCAACCTGCAATGTCTTCCTGGTATGACCAGCACTAATCAGCTCTAAGCAAACACTGAACACACACATACTGTACACACTTACCCACAATGCCTCCATCGTCACCGTCCTGGCACACGGGGCAGCACTCTCCAGGTGGCAGGTACGGCTGATTGCAGTTCAGGATCTCCTCACACTTAAACTCTTCACACAAGATGGTCCCGTGGTCACACACGCAGATCTGGCAGGGCCGAGGTTTCCAGGCGTCCTGGTCGGCGTACACCTGACCATTCTGGGAGCAGCTGAATTCTTTACCTGCAAAGCAAAAAAAAAAAACAATAAATATAAGGGGACGGGGCCCAACTTGAAACCGGTATTTCAACATACCACCAGGGGGTGCTCCTCAGCATCAGACTCTACACAGCAAAGCACCAGCACCACCACTCATGTGGCACCTTATCAAATGCTTTCCTAAAGTCCAGATAAATAATCTCATCTCCTCCTCTCTGGTCGTCTCCTTTTGTTGCCTCCTCATAGAATTCCAGCCTGTCAGTTAAACACGACCTCCCTCTTCTGAGCCCACGCTGACTGTTCAGTTAAACTCCTGCACTTGTCATGTGTTACTCAATCTTCTCCTTAATAATTCCTTCCATTAATTTTTCTGTGATGCACGTTAAGCTTACTGGCCTATAGTTGGTTGGATCTGCTCTGTCACCCATTATCTATAATTTGATGATATTTACCAGTTTCTAGTCCTTTGGACTCTCCCTTCTGTGCAGTGACACCCTAAATATATGATCAGGGGTTTATTTCTGCACTCGCTGACCTCTTTAAGAACTCGAGGGTAAATATCACCATCACACGCTACACAGTGAAGCACCAGAGAGAGGATGTCAAGTAGTGGGTGCAGCCAATCCACTCCATGCCTCCCTGCTCTGTCCTCTTAAACAAAGTGGCCCAAGTGCAAAGCTTCAAGTGACAACCTCAATCCAAGTGGGACGCCATCTTCACAGTCTGGGGTGGGCCTCATTTAGTGCAGCTGCCCTACACGGCTGTACAGTACTGAGGCCTCTGAATCCAATTCACGTCCTGCAGCTACGAGTGAGAACGTCAAACCAAGTCAAGTTCTCATCAGTGAACTTTAAAGGCTTGTCCAGGATTGAACTGGAGCAAGTGTAGCAAAGTTGAGGAGAGCCCACCATGAATAGAAAATGACCCCCCTGCTAGACCTGCCCTGTTCAACTGTCAGTCCCCTGATGAGGAAGAGGGAGCAGCAACAGCTCAGCCACCAAACAAAACTCGCAGAGCAGGACCACCAAGTGCATAATAACGACCTATCGTCTGTGACATCTCTAACCACGGAGGTCCACATTGCCTCTGAAGGCAACATCTGGACAAGAACTGTGCGTCTGGAGCTTCACGAAATGGATTTCCATACCCAAGACTGAGATCATTACCCACTATGCCAGTGGACCCTTGGAGCTGTGGAAACTGGAAGGATGAATCACACTCCTCATCGTCTGGCAGTCTGATGGACAAATATGGGTCTGGTGGATGCCAGGAGGATTCTACCATCTGGACTGTGAGGTGCCTACTGTAGAGTTTGTTGGAGGATGGATCATGGCAGGGTTTGGGTGAGGCCTCTTGGTTCCAGTGAAGGGTCCTGTTAATTCTCCAACAGACAGGGGCATACAGCATGAGGCAGATGGTCACAACAGTCTGGGGGAGACCCTTTTCTGTTCCAGCCCCTGTGGTCCATAAAGACATGGAGGTACTGGAGAGGGCCCTGAACTCAACCTTGGGGTTGAATTGAAACACCTACTGCCAGCCAAGGTCTCCTCGTCCAACATCAGCACCAGACCTCACCAACGCTCTTTTGGCTGAATGGGCACAAATTCCCACAGACGCACTCCAGAATCTTGTAGAAGGAAGAGTGGAGTGTGTTACAGGAGGGCTCACTCCACATTAATGCCCATGAGATGTGTGATGGTCAGGTGTCCATAAACTTTTGACTACACAGGATATGAGAACCACTGTCCTGGGGGAATCCTGCCAAATTCCAAATAGCAGGTCCAGGTGTCAACATTGCACTGTGTGCCCACAGTGGAGTTCAGTCCAGCTGGGCACATCCCAGGCCTGATTTATTCTCCTGTCACTCCATGGCATTATACTTTTTCGCCACACAACCTTGGGTTCATTCCAGCAGATACCCAACATTTACCACTGAGCTTCCTCTACTTTTTTAAAAGTCAAAGCCTGGTCTGGCTTGGCAGTTCTTAACTGGATTCTGGGAGGAACAGCTTATAGGATCAGTCAGTCCCTAATCTAGGACTCTGAGGAGAGGCTGGCCTCTAGTGGGTGCTGCAACATAAATGCTTTAAATCTGTCACCGGACTGAACAGGTTACAAGATGGATGGTTACAGCTGGTGGTCTGTCCTCATGCCCCTGCCCACTTTATCTTAATTTGAACCTCTTTAGAGCTCCTTGGCACACAATGCAACATCTTCCTGGAGTGATCTCAATAAAGGGCTCCCTCTACTGGCCAGGTCAGCACTGAACAGCTGTAAGGTCCCCCCCTCCATCACCAAGAGCACCATGCACATACCCTTGTCCTGGCATATTGTGCAGCATTCTCCAGGCGGCAGGTATGGCTTCATGCAGTTCCCGACCTCCCCACACTGGACCGCTTCGCACACGACAGCCCCGTTGCTGCACATGCAGATCTGACATGGCTCAGGTTTCCAGATGTCATGCGCAGCGTAAACCTGACCATTCTGGGAGCAGCCGAGTTCATTACCTGCAAAGGAAAAGACAAAAACAAATATGAGGAGACAGGGCCAACTTGAGACCTGCACCTCAACAGACCACCAGGGGGTG
The DNA here is from genome assembly GCF_016835505.1 of Polypterus senegalus. Lineage (NCBI taxonomy): Eukaryota > Metazoa > Chordata > Cladistia > Polypteriformes > Polypteridae > Polypterus > Polypterus senegalus. The sequence continues at coordinate 191,504,242 of NC_053159.1, forward strand.
CTCCTCAGCATCACACTCTGCACAGTAAAGCACCAGAGAGGTGAGGTTCAGTATTAGAGGCAGTAAATTCACTCCATGTCTCCCTGCCTGGTCACTCCGCCAGAGAGTCTGCCCTCCCAGGGTCCACACCAGGCGATGTAAGAGGATGGACAGTCGTTCAAGTTGGGGGGCATACACTAATACAGCACGTTGCTGCAGCTGCTCAAGTCCTCAACAATGAGGATCACCCTCGGGTAATCACGCCACATGGCTGTAGTGCTGTAACTGATGCTCCCTCACAATGCGGGTCGTGTGCCTCATTGGGGACTCCGTGAGCAACATAAAGTCACATCAGCAGTACCCAAGGACCCTCCAAAGAGACACAGTACCAAAGGGGTCCAGTCTTTGTCTCAGGTCACTGGATAGCATCCATGTCTCGCAAATAGGAAGCACGAGGACTCAAAAGACTTGGACTTTCGTCCTTTTGCAGAGATATCAGGAGCACCACACACTCCTTTCCAGCGACCTCATGACACCCCATGCTGTCCCAATGTAAGTAAACCTAAAATCTCAATGACGAGGTCGACACTCTCTCTGCAGACAGACACTCAAACCCCTCGCTCAGTCTCTTGAAAGCCCCCATCAGAGCCTTTGCCAACTCCGCGAAGATCACAACATCGTCAGCAAAGTCAAGATCAGTGAATCTCTTTTCAACAACCAGCCGCTGGACTCCACAATCCTGCCCACCATCCAGTCCAACAATGCATTGAGCAGAGTAGGAGCAGAACACACCGCTGCCAAACCCCAAAATCAACTGGGAAAAAAAGACCACAACCCATAAACAATGTGCTTGAACCTCACACCTCACCAGACAGTCCTGAGAACTCACCAGTATCTCACCTGTCCGTGGGAAGCAAATCAGGCAGTGAGTGTGATGGAGAAGACCAGAGCTGCACCTGTCCTTGTGACTGTAACCACCGCTGTCAGCTCATCTTAGAAGGGGGAGTTGGCTCAAACTGCTCTTGTACGCTCACAGTGGCTCTTCAGAGGTACTGCAGCTTCACTTATGGTGTGGTGATACTGGCTGATGTGCCCACAAAGGCTTTGACCAAGGTGATGCCCAGCCACCAACATTACCTGAGGTGAGCATGTTGATTCAGAGGTCAGTCAGAAGAACTGGTGGTCACGTGGATTGTAAACTAAATTAACCCCATCTCTTCTCTGATTAGAAATAAAGTGATAACACCTCCGTCTGTCCGTCTTGGTGTCTCTGCCCCAGCCAGGGTGTAAAGCACTGTGAGCTACAATATTTGTATGAAAATGTGCTATATAAATAAATGTTGTTGTTGGTGTAATGTCGTCTGGTGCCCCCAAGAGGGCGGACATGTCTTATGAACAAAGTCAGGTAGCCGGAGTGTGGCGTGAGTCACGTCAGTGCCGGTCAAAGACATAGAATGACTAGACGCCGCATGGCCAGCAGCATCGTACGTCATCGTCGCCGCCATATTGCGAGTGGCACTGCTGTGGAGTGAAGTAATGATACAGATGCCTCACGCATGTGCTGCTCGGGCTTGTACAAACCGCTGTACACGCTAAACCAGATCACAGGGGGATTACATTTCATAGGTAAGGCTGAGCAATTGTTTTGGTTATATTTGGCCATTAGAAAATCCTGTTTTATAATCTTAGTTCCAAGGTCACCTTACAATAAAATTAAAATTAAGCAACATTACTAAAATTAAAACAAGAGCATGAATAATTAGCAAACAAAGATAACTGGCGGCATTGTGGTAGCACTGCTGCTTCACAGTTAGGAGACCCGGGTTCGCTTCCTGGGTCCTCCCTGCGTGGAGTTTGCATGTTCTCCCCGTGTCTGCGTGGGTTTCCTCCCACAATCCAAAGACATGCAGGTTAGGTGGACTGGCGATTCTAAATTGGCCCTTGTTGTGTGTCCTGTGGTGGATTGGCACCCTGCCCAGGATTGGTTCCTGCCTTGTGCCCTGGGATTGGCTCCAGCAGACCCCCGTGACCCTGTTTTCGGATTCAGCGGGTTGGAAAATGGATGGATAACTGGCAGTAACAGTGCAAATTTCACAATTGGTATGCCAGTTTGAAAAGATAAGTTTTGAGGGTTGTTTTAAAATGTGTTATTGAATCGAGCTGACGAATATGAGAGGGAAGAGAATTCCCGAGTTAGGAGCACCAGGAGAGACACTCGAGCTCCCATAGCACTGAGTCTGACGTGTGGGACAGAAAGTCGAGCTGCAGATGAGGATCTGAGTGAGGAGAGGAGTGCCAGTCTGGAGGAGATCAGTGAGGTGTGGAGAGCTTTAAATGTGCCGAGCGGGATTGTGTGTCGTATTCTGTATTGAAGTCGAGAGAGAATACGTGTGACATGTTCAGTGGATTTAGAACAGCAGGTTGTTATCCTGGCAGCAGAATTTGAAGAAGTTGTAAGCGATGGATACGTTTGTGTGGGATGGCAGATAGAATAGCATTACAGTAATCTATAGGTGAGGTGACTCGGGCATTAACTGATACTTCAGTACTGTGTTGGGTAAGAACAGGACGAGGTCTAGAAATGTGTCGGAGATGAAAGAAGGCAGTCCGAGAAACGTTACTTATATGGGAGGAGTTAATAATATTATTATTATTATTATTATTATTATTATTATTATTATTATTAGTTAATAATTGCCATTATTAATGTATAAATGGATATAAATAATTGCATTTAAACGATTCGCCAAAATCTGCTGTATGTAAACGATACTGTTTTAAACGTTATTGTTTTATCATCAGAAAACCGGTTTCCACGTCTACCTGTTTTAGTTTAAATGGCACTTTTCCACTTGCAATATGGCGGACGCGCTGACGTATCGTGCCGACTGGGCAAGCAGTGAATGCGGCGTCTATCTACAGGGTGGTCCAGATCTAATTATGACAATTTTCATTACGCTATAACTTATTAAGTTTATTACATAGAAAATCACCCGAAAAATCCCGGACCATCGAGAAGCGTGCGAACTGACGACATGAAGAATCGTCTTCACGCCAAACTGGAATCGTCCCCGCATAAATCAAAGTCATCCAGACGATCTGGATCTGCATAATTAGATCTGGACCACCCTGTATATACTGTATGTCTATGGTCAAAGACCACATAGAGCTGCTGGATACGGGGGGCACAGGCGCTTCTTTACCCAAACAGCGTCCCTTGGAGTTTATTGTTGGGGGTGGCTTGGTGGGCGTAAAAAGGTGTGTTAGTCAGAGCTGGTATGCACGTTGAGGAGAGACAGCAAGAAGCACAAATGAAAAGAGCTGAGGTGACGCTCACCCGGTGAGCCGAGACTCCTCAACGCAGGGCACGGTCAACGCAGACGGACCCGTCGTGCTCGCAGGCGCTGTGTTTGTGACTGCAGAATCCCCAAAGATCGGATTAATGAATTATTCCAGCAATTAACGGGCCCGGTTCATTTAAGTTATCAGATTTATTGTTTTGTTGCCCTGGACTTTTCATTAAATTCATTCACATAATTCAGTTTACCATCCTTTGTATTTTGTCACCTAGTGGCAGCACAGTTCCCTGCACTCCTTCCACGATTTACCCCAATCATTTAATTCTTGAGTCCAGCGCAGCATTCCACAGGTGTGTTACTCAGGACTCTTTCGTTATTACAATTACTGTAGTTTAATTTATTGAATTCAACTCGGCCCCTTGTCACTGATGCCTGTTTATTCCCTATATGGCAACTCACTTCCCTGAGATCGTGTAATGAATTATCCCAAGCATTTCGCAGCTAGCTCCATTTTAGTAATCGTACTACATGAGACCCCCAAAAGGCTTGAGCTCTTTATTTATTCATTCTGACTGTGTTTTTAATTAGGCTCAATTGAAATGATTATCCCAACAGTAGGTTTTACTCTGTTTAAATCATGTCACTGAAGAATGCAGTTTTGGTGCCAGCGTCTCCTGGGGTGCAAACAGTATGAAACTAAATTTGCACTACAGTCAATCAGCACATCGTCATGCAGTCTCATAACAGAAAATCAAAAATCAGATTAGAACAAAAAATCAAGAAACAAAAAAGACGCCCAGAGTGAAGCACATACAGGAGCCACACAGTCTCCCCCAGCAGTAGAATGGGTCATACTGAAGAGATCAGTGACACAGACAATAGGATGCCACCTTTGCCACAAGTCAGCATGTGAAATTTCTGCTCTGTTCAATCTGCCCTGGTCAACTGCTGTTATTGTGAGGTAGAAGCGTTGATGAGCAACAACAGCTGAGCCAGTGCGGGACCACCAAGTACTGAAGGGCATAAAACAACCGAGTGCCCCCTTAAAGTGACCTCACTAAAGGGCTCCCTCTACTGGCTAAGTCAGTACTGAACAGCTCTAAGGCCCGCCTCCCCAGCACTGAGCCCCTCCCACACACACACACTTACCCACTCCGTCTCCATCACTTGCGTTCCGGCAGACTGGGCAGCACAATCCCTGTACCAAGTCCTGCTGCTCACAGTCCAGGACCTCCTCACACACGACGTCATCACACAGGATGTTCCCAGCATCGCACACGCAGATCAGGCAGAACTCAGGTTTCCAGACATCCCTGTCAGCGTACACCTGACCATTCTGAGTACAATGGGCTTCTTTAGCTGCAAAGCAAAAAAAACAAACAGTAAATATGAGGGGGTGGGGCCAATTTGAAACATGCAGCTCAAAAGAACACCAGGGGGCGCTCCTCAGCATTAAACTCTACACAGCAAAGCACCAGAGAGGGGAAGTCCAGTAGAGGCTGCCATCCAAGTGAATATCTTCCTGGTAATGAGAAATTCAGGGATCCATCTAGAATCTGGCCAAGCAAGGAGGGACGAACGTAACAAGAGGGATGAGTGCAGTGAGCTGGAAGTGCAGAAAGCCCACCACGAGAAGAAGACATCCCTACAGCCTGCTTTAAAAAAAATCACAGAGTCCAAAGAGATGATCCCTTCATTAAAAGTGCCAGCTGGGATTAAGATACGGGTGTCAAGTTGAGAAATTGCAGGACATGATGGTACATGGGAGCCATTTTGTGTCTGCTCAGGTATGGATTGAGCTGGGGTCCCCTATGCTGTGCTCTTAAGGGGTACAAATTGAAATCCTGACCCATATAGCGCCATTCTAAGGAGTATAAACTGAGATAGGAGCCCATATAGGGTGCATATAATGGGGTAGAAATCAAGAACATGTCATATGTAACGTCTCCCGCATGTTGGAGAAACTGAAATTGTGTCCCATATAATGTGCAGGTAAGGGTGTAGTTGATGGTATGTCCCGTATAGCACCCTACTATGGGGTGCACATTGCAACTGGGTCCCATCTAATGCTCTTTTCAGACCCTCACCCATATGGCACCCTTGTATGGGGTGGTGAGGCATTGAATGTCTGTATAAGGGGGTAAAATCTGAGATCTTGTCCCATATTGTATCTTTGTAAAGAATTTGAAGAAATTCAATTTCAGTCCTATATGGTGTCCCTGTAGGGAGCAGACATTGTCCCATCACTCATACGCTTGGAGTAAGCTGGATGGTCACGTTTGGACCACCAGAACATGTGTGGTAAAACAAGAGCAGAGTTGCTTTCCCTTACGTCACCCTTGTTACAATAATCAAAATGAAGATTATTGTCATTTAATGTCACCCTGTAATGAGGTCACAGATTGAACTTTGGGACCACATAAAGAAAACAAAATCAAAGCTATGGAGCCTTACAAAGGATAAAGGTTTGTGTCCACTTAGTACACACAGAGAGGCTTCAGCTGAGATGTTGTCCCCGTGGATGTTCAGACCAAGTAAGCACACTTAGATGGGGGTCTTCCTTGTAATTCAGTCCAATATAGTGCCTTGTAGGTGGACGAAGGTGCCAATTTGTGCCCTTTTAGGGGAAAGAAATTGAGATCCCTTCCCATAAAGCACCCTGAAATGAGACAGGGGGCCACCGAGGCTCCTCTCCACCACCAGACCTGACATACGAGGGTAGACTTCACAATTTAATATACTGAGATCTGCAACCACCAACCCCTAAGGGTTCATGTCATTTATTACATTTGAGGTCACTTACAGATGGCACAAACAAGCAGGCACAGAGTAGGACACACACATCGGGCAGCGGAATTGAAGAAAAATGTTACTTACCACCTACAACATCCAGGCACATCCCTAGTGGCGCAAGAAAAAGAGGAAGAGTAGCGAGCAGCAGGCAAGTCCAGCGTGGCACACAGCTCTCCATGTCTAAGGAGCACTTGTGTGGAAGACACAAAGAAAAGAACAAGCAAGCACTGTGAGCTCACGTCGAGGAGCTGTGGCTTTTACAAGGACCTCACAAGACGGCCCCCCGACAACAGCACCCCACCCACCCCAATCAGGCTGAGACATCTAATCAGCGCACAGAAGGCGGCAACCGACACTCTCGGCTGCTGTAAACAGGGACGACTCGGAGACACTCTGCTTCGGAGCTCCTTTGCCAGTTCTATGCCAGTTTGGCTCACCCAGCTGCCTAGGCCATTCAGTCTGGTCACTGCGATTCACAAAGTCCCCAGGTGGCAGGACTCAAGGCTTCTGCGGCTGCAGCCAGGCTGATACTGACCGACCAGGCAATGTGCCCCCCTACTTAAGGATTGACATCCACTCTGTGTGTGACCCTGAATGAGTCTCTTCACCTGCACTTTATAATGCAGCACATACTAAGCACCTTTGCATAGTGTGTATTATTTAAAGGCGCTATATAATACCATAAGGTTTTTGATGCAGAATCCTCCCCTGATTCCCAGTGTAACCCCAAGTGAGTCACTTCACCTGCTGGGCTCCATGCTGTAATGCTGCACACGTAAAGTGCCATGTGTACTGTGTAAAGGCGCTATATAAAATAAGCAGGTCTTTTGGTTCAATCGGCCCTGTGTGGTCATCCAGGGTAACCTCGAGGGACTCACTTCTCCTGCCTTGGGTCACATTGTGAAAATACGTAGAAGCTTATGTAGTTGTAAATGCCTCTAGTATGTAAAGGCACTATATAAAGTCACCTTGCTTTGCTTCGTCCTCTCCCGTTTAGTTCCAGTGTCACTTCACAAGCTGGGCTCAGGCTGTAACGCCGCACGTGTATAGTGCCCTGGCATGGTGTGTTCTACGTAAAGGCACTACAGTATACAGTATAACATCAGCTGTAGCTGTACAGTATATAACAGCAGCCTCCTCTTGTAGATTGCCAGTGTGACCCTGAGTGAGGGGCTTTACATTTGTTGTTTGTTTTCTTTAAGTTGCACAGCGTTAATGAATGTCGTTAAAAAGTCAATTAGGGTAACTAAGCCGCCAGGGCGTGCAACAATAAGAAGCTGCAATCAAGCGATTCTGCAAAGAGAAAAACGGGCGCAATATGTCGGATCTGCATTGGGAGGTGTGGGAGGGGGCATCTGCTAATTAAAATGTGGCTTTAAAAAAAGGAACTTGTTATGGGACGAAGTGTAGAATACGGTAACGATAGGTCGCGTACGCTGGATAAAGTAAGGGGCGCTGTAAGCGGTGTCAGTCGCTTTATATGTTAAAGTTGTACGATCATCAATCAGCTCATCTCACGTTACCACCCTAAAAGAAATCAAAGTATATGAATGGCTTTGTTCAGTCGGTTGGGTTTGGGGTTTCTATAATCATATGTCGACAGAAAATGAAGACATATTCTCCACTCAAAGGGGGACTTTTGGGGGTCTTAACTTCCACACATTGAAAAACAAAAATATGGACAATATGCAGTTGGTGCAAATTTCCTTCAAATGTAAAGGCGCTATATATGAATGTTTTTTGGTTCAGTTGCCCACCCTACACTTCTAGTGCTCTCGTTCAGTGAGCCACTTGATCTTCTGGGGCTCTCGCTGCAATACTCCACTTGTATAGCGCCTTTGTACTGGGGAGGCCGCTAACCTGTCCACAGCCCGCGTGAAACAAGTCCGGCAGCATTCCGCGGCTCTGTGGGGTCTTTAATTGAGCTGCTTGGTCAAGCCCCCGATGTTATCAGGTGTAAATGGTCAGGTCCTTTCAGTGTTGTCCTCGGAGATACGGCGTGTAAACAAGCCCACCGCTTAACGAATATGCCAAGTGTTTTGTAATTCAATTCATCAAAGCGTAATACTTGTGCTTTGCCCGAGGGGTCTACGCTCAGAACATGGCGTGGACCACCTTGTGCTGCGTAAAAAGCATTTGGTGACATTCACATTGATGGATGGGTGCGTGATAGCGTGTGAATTCCCTCGAGGTTCTTATTTTTTTATAAACTAGGGGGCTCTGCTTCGCAAGCCAACCTCGTGTGGGGAAGCGGATGTACAGTTTAAACAGATTGTTATTTTCATCGGAATTGTTACATATACATAATAGAACTAACTATTTCACATTACAGCGAATAATTAACCATAGTATAAAAAAAAATAGTAAAACGTAATAAATTGAAAGAAAATGATGTTTCATGTTGCGTTATACTTTTTCGTTCTGTTTGGCTTTGAAATTAACACGCGAATACTTTTTAAACTTGCACTTTTACTGTAAAACTTCAGTAAAAACGGTATTTGGAATTAACTTTCCGTCCATCACAGCGTTTCTCAACCTTTAAGTATTTGCGACCCGAGTTTTTATAACAGTTTTAATTGCGCCCCTAACGTTTTTTTTGAAATCCTAATAAAATTTATTCCAATATTTTTTACTGCCGATACACCGCTACAAGTTTAAAATTTACCTACGAATAGCGAAATTACGCCACATATGGCAACACTGCCCACCTCTTCTTATTTCTCGCGCTTTCACGGAAAGTTTCGATCTTTGCCGAATTTATGATATGTCATAGATGCACATTTTATGAAAAAGGTATAACAGTGATGTTGTTCATTCAATGTGAATTTTCTCTTTCAATCAACTTAAGATGAGTCATTTGGTGTTGTAGATTGAAATATCTGGTTTCAGATCTCAATCAAAGTAAAAAAAAAAAAATTGTTTATACCAAAGTAAGTTATGGTGAAGGGAATAATCGTAAAAATCCTATTTCAGTTAACTTAATATTTTAGGTTGTTCGTGTGCTGTGTTTGAGGGGCCATTTGTATATTCTTCAGGTCTTCCAGCATGATGGCTCTCCAACTGCCAATAAAGAAGAACAACTTAAAAAATACATTTACTTCAGTATAAAACAAAGTGCACCCAATCACTCGAAATGATTTGCCTCAACTTAAAAATTGTGGGATCAATAAGCTAAAAAGAATTATATTGGTTCAGATTGAAAATATTAAGTGTGAATCATCACCTTATTTTTTTCAGTGTTAACTTTTATCGACATTTATCTGACTCTATGTTTAATTTTCTAGTATCAGAATGGAGTTTAAGTTAATTGGTTTCAATTGATGTATTTTTTCATATTTTCGATTCTTGTTTTCTTTTTTTCACATCTTCGCGCCCCCTTTTTTGTCACTTCGCGTCCCATTGAGACCCGCCGGTCTATCACATTGAATTTTGATTCCGTGTTTGGACTTACATCGTGACAACGCAAGGTATAACTAACTACCCGTGAGAGAATTTCGTTTCTTTCTCTCTAATAAATAAACCGACTTTTTTTGAATGTCTGACCCTGTGATTTGTTAATTATCATAGCAAACGCGATTCTAACGGGAAACGGTAAACGTTTCAATGCGAATGGCATATCAAGATCTCCTTTGGTGTCTGATGTTAAGATGTACTACATTACCTTTCTTGTCGCCTGTTAAAGTTTTACATGTCAGAATTGTTCGTCCACTTTTGAATACAACTATTCTTGTCCTATTGCATAGCCCATCACTCAGACATAAGTAACGTAATAGCACTACGATATCCTTTTTTGTACAGTAATTCGGCCGGTGGAAGAAGGGACGGTGTTAACGTTTGTAGATATTCTACGGGATATCGTTGATGTCGATGTTTTCATCTTCCGCACCATCACCACCAACTGTTTCAGCAGAGTCTATTGATACGCTTTTAACCAATTTGCCGTGCAACCGTTCGACAATTTATTGGACTTATTTGATCGTTTCTCTGTGCTAGGATCGCCTGCGGTGTGGCGCCCTGGTCTCTTTTTCTGTTTTCCCCAACGTGCCTCTGAGCTGACTTGCCCTGACTTAACGCGCAGCAGGTCCGATTCCAGTCGGTTCCATGTGAAGTTCAGTAAGCCTCACAGTAAACTCATTTCTGACGATGATGATGAGGGGCTACGACGTCTAAGACAGACCGTCATCAGTCATTTTCTGACCCGCTTAATCCTGAACAGGGTCGCGGAGGTCTGTCGGAGCCGATCTCGGCCAGCATTAGGCGCAAAGGCAGGAACAAACCCTGGGCGGGACGGCAGTCCATCGCAGGACGAAAACACACCATTTAGGATGACCACTTCATCAAACTAGCATGACTGTGGAAGGAAACCGGAGCGCCCATACAGCCACGGAGAGAACATACAAAGTCCACGCAGGGAGGACCTGGGAACACAAACTCTGCGAGACGACAGCGCTACCACTGCGCCACCGTGCCACCCTAGATTAAGCGAACTTTATTTGCGCCCAGAGGGAAATTTGGCAAGAAGAGTTATTTCAAATCACACAAAGTTAACGTTTATACAATGACGGGACATTGAGTGTTACGTATCACGTTTGCGAGTATCCAGTTTGTGTGCCGTTATACGAGTCTTAACTTTACACAGCGTTTTATCAACACGCGATGGCGCGACGGAGGACACAACAACAGAAAAACCACAATCAGACCTAAGACTCAAATTAATACGACCCGGGAGGTTCAATAATCCTTCCTTTAAGGACATACCTATTTACTGAGCTTCTGTAAAGATGCCCAATTTCTCCCCGGGACAAAGTGGTGTATCTATCCATATGTATTATATACTGTAGTGCTTTTCCTGGTTATTATATAGCGTCTTTCATACATCCCCCTGTCTCTTACAGATCTTAAAAACAAGAAAAAACATAAGGTCACTTGTTCCTGTTAATTGCATTCTCAACTTGTAAAAAAAGATCTCAGACTTTCTGAATTTAAAAACCAATAAATGTCCCACGTGTCGCATATATCGTAAAGTCCTTAAACCAGTAAAACACGCTAAATGACTTTTAGCACAAGAAAACGCCAAGATTTTGAACGAGTGGCAGTGCTCATCAACTAGCTACTGAACTGATACAGCTTTTTTTTAAATTAATTTATTGATTTATTGTATTGATTTTATTGAAGGGCGGAACGGTGGCGCGGTGAGTAGCGCTGCTGCCTCGCAGTTAGGAGACCTTCCGGGTCGCTGGGTCCTCCCTGCGTGGAGTTTGCATGTACTCCCCATGTCTGCGTGGGTTTCCTCCCACAGTCCAAAGACATGTAGGTTAGGTGCATTAGCGAGCCTAAATTGTCCCTAAAGTGTGTGTGTGTGTGTGCCCTGCGGTGGGCTGGCGCCCTGCCCTGGTTTGTTCCTGCCTTGTGCCCTGTGTTGGCTGGGATTGGCTCCAGCAGACCCCCGTGACCCTGTAGTAGGATGTAGTGGGTTGGATAATGGATGGATGGGTTTTATTGAAATCACACAACATTCCTTACAAATAGACCAATTTTACAAAAATAGGATCGAAAACTAACATACTTTTAAATTTAGAAAACGGCTTGACCAGGCTTTTTATATATAAAATTCTTCTTTTGGTTAAAAAAGAAGACAAATAGCTTCCTTCCCACAGATGAATCTACCCCCGTGGTCCCCGCGGCGCGGCACTGCAGGTCTGCTGCGTTCTGATTGGCTGAGCAGTTTGTCGCGACTATTCACGGTTGGCCGCCGCCAGGCTGCGAGGTCAAAATTCCGTAACGAACTTTCCATCCTTCCGCCCTCCTCGGCCCCCACTTTCTGCAGAGGTCTCTCAAAACGGCACGAGTGACCCGTTCTCCATCACCGAGTCCGAGGGATCTCATTTTTTTTAAATTCCCACTTCACGAATTTCCAGCCGCGTGCTTGTGCTGCCGGACTGCAGAAGTTGAGCTCCACCGGACAAAATCAAATCAATCAGTCTCGGGGATAAGGGTGGCAGATTCAGTGAGAAGCGTTTCACAAAGCAGGACGGGTCTAAATATATAACGCCTTTACAATTTCGCACTGAATGGAGTGCTTAGGGATTTTTGTTTAAGGCAGGATTTTTAAGAAGGGTCTTTACGGTGGCTTTTAAATTGCGACTTGTAAAGGGTTGGATGAGTAAATTGTAGCGTATATCCGTTAATATGGCGCCTTTCAAAGCCGAAGCATCCTTGAATCGAAGCTTCAGGAAAACGAAACGGGTCGCCGCGCGAAAAGGGCACTAGATGGCGCCCTTTGAGCGCTTATAGCAGGCGCGTCTCACTCGGTCACCTCTGGAGAAGTGACGCGAGTGGGATCGGTAAGCTTGTTGGGCTGAATGGCTTCTTCTCATCGTAGTCTTCCTCCGGTCTTTACCCCACTCCGGCTCATTTCACACATTTTTGGACCAAGCGTCATTAAACTGCCGTGTTGTGCATTGAAGATGTCAGTCGAACAACCACCTGCAACACGTAAAGCCTCAGGATGACAGGGCTGGAGGTCCAAGCAGATATTCTCCTTGTTTTTTTCTTCTGCTGTTTTGCCAACACCTCATCACCAGGCAGTCATTTAATTTCCGTCGATTCCGTGTCGCTGTCTGGGTAGATAGTGACGGCTATACTTATAACCTCGTGATTTTATATAGTGCCTTTCCACGCAGTGAACAGAATAACCTGCTGCTAACATGCACACCCCAATTGTCACATTTTTGAACAAAGTGACCACAGGAGGATCAAGTGGCTCGGTGAGATCACACCAGGCTGGTTGACTTTTGTGAGTTTATATAGCGCCTTTCTACTGTTACACAACTACACTGCTGCTCTACATTCACCACACAATTTTTCCAAATTTGAACAACATGACCATAGCCAAGTAAAATGGCTTAGTAAGATCAGAGCAGATTGAGGGTAGAATCTGCGACCTTTTGATTTTGTATATCGCCTTACCTGTGGGGTGGTGGCACGGCGGCACAGTGGTAGCACTGCTGCTTCACAGTAAGGAGACCCAGGTTCGCTTCCTGGGTCCTCCCTGCGTGGAGTTTGCATGTTCTCCCTGTGTCTGCGTGGGTTTCCTCCCACAGTCCAAAGACATGGAGAGACATTGGCGATCCTAAATTGTCCTTAGTGTGTGTGTGTGTGTGCCCTGCGGTGGGCTAGCGTCCTGCCCAGGATCTGTTCCTGCTTTGTGCTAGCTGGAATTGGTTCCAGCAGACCCCCGTGATCCTGTGTTAGGATATAGCGGGTTGGATAATGGATGGATGGCTGGCCTTACCTGTGACTTCTGATTTTATATAGCGCCTTACCTGTGACCTTCTGATTTTATATAGCGCTTTACCTGTGACCTTCTGATTTTATATAGCGCCTTAACTGTGACTTCTGATTTTATATAGCGCCTTACCTGTGACCTTCTGATTTTATATAGCACCTTACCTGTGACTTCTGATTTTATATAGCGCCTTACCTGTGACCTTTTCATTTTATATAGCGCCTTACCTGTGACTTCTGATTTTATATAGCGCCTTAACTGTGACCTTTTGATTTTATTGTGCACCTTACCTCGGACCTTCTGATTTTATATAGAGCCTTACCTGTGACTTCTGATTTTATATAGCGCCTTACTTGTGACCTTTTAATTTTATATAGCGCCTTACCTGTGACCTTCTAATTTTATATGGCGCCTTTCCACACTGCGCACCATCTCTTCTCTCCATAAGTGAACAACAGATGTGCAGGTCAGTGAGGTGACTCACGCCAGTCACGCATGACTTTTAAATGCGTGGATTTTCTACTTTAGCACTTTAACCACTAGGGGGCCTCACTGCCTTTAACTTTATTCATTAAATTTCATTTGGCAGGTTCCAGCACGGAGGGGGCCGCTGAGAGACCCCGTGTGTGTATGTTGCTCTTTAAAGCCTCTCATCCTGAACTTGACTGGGGTTAATGAATGGGGTGCCCTCTGTGGGCCGTGTGGCGCTACTGCGAGTGATTTCTTTATCCTCCACCAGTTGTTTGTATTTATCCTCTCATTTTTGAAGTCAATGCAGTTAATCATTAAGATTTTGTTCTTAAATATTTTAAAGTGACTGTGGGATGAAGAGCCCTCCTCCCCGAGGAAAAGTAACCAAAAAAAACAACAGTCAGACAAAAGAAAAATGAGGATGAATGACAATATCCTCAGCAGTAACACCAGCCCTCGGTGGTCTGTCTGAGGGTCACTCGACAGCCTCTGTATCATTTCACGTGGGTCTCAAGTGCCATGGAGCCCAACATGAAGCCCCCAGAACTCAGAAGGAAAGAAAGAGGCCATGTATCGTCCTGGCCACTAGAGGTCAGCATCGCTCTACTTGGGGAATGTCACCATGCCACTCCTGCCCGCTCTCCTGCACCCACTCCAAGTGTACCCACTGCATACCTCACAGCCACTAAACTGGGAAAGTTTCAGCTTCCTACATTTCCTTACCCGGCCAGTTCCTGAGCTTGTGGTGAAAGGCGCTATATAAATGTACTCTGGTCACTGTGCGTCTGAGTGCATTTCTGGGTAATGGCAAAGTTGACTGGAGTTTTCAAGGCTCTTTAAGATTTCAATTCAATCATATGATATATAGCGCCTTTCACAATGGTGACCCTCACAAAGTGTCAGATGGGGACACACACCAAATTGGATTACAGCAGCAATCAGACCCTGCGCTGCTCCACCATGGCTTATTGTAGACCTGATGTTATTTAGGAGGAATTAAGTGGATAAGACTGGTGGGCTTTGTTGGGCTAAATGGCCAGTTCTCATCTGGACGATTCTAATGACAGTCCTGAAAGGCGCTATATAATAGAAAGCCTGATGACTTCCTGCCATGCTGATGTGCTGTCACCTTGTCCACCGGGGACACTGAGTCTGTCACATGGCTGAAAATGAGGAGAAACGAGTGACGTGGAAAAAAAGAGGATCCGCCCTGCACCCCGGCGCCACACGCTGGCCTGCCTTATTTGGCACAGGCTCGCCCACGCGGTTATTTTTAGCGACTGTGGTGGCCCTCTGTGCTGATGTGAACCAGCTGTGGATTGTTCAGACGCTTGTGCACCGACACAGAAGGGGACACGGGGGGACGCTGCAGAGCTGGGCGGTGGGATGCATTGACGGCCATCGTCCTGCTGTTTAGGAAGCCACGGTGTGTGCTGGCACCAAGGGTCTCAGGTGGGGGGTTGGGGGGTTACCAGTCCATCTCATAGGGTACACAAATGGCAGTGGTTTAGAGACGCACAGGCATGAGGAGGCCTTGCCACCATCAAACCCAGCTGGTGCAATCTTTCCTTTATTTCTTATTTGATAAACCCTTTATTTGTTTATTTATTTGTTTGTTTGTTTGTATTTCCTTGGGCTGCTGCACTTTATAAAGGGCGCTATATCCAGTAAAGACTGATTGACATTCTAGCAATAATGATTGGACCATGCAGTGCCAGGACCTGCCAGGCACCCAGCAGGATGCCACACTGTTTCAGCAGGAGGGAATACAAGAGCCTCAGATGGCACAAACATTGCACTGCTGCCCCCTGCTGACTAAAGATGGCTACTCCAACCACTGCCACTGCACTATGCGATCGGACTAAACGTGTATCTGTACACATGTGTGCCCATGTAGGCACTCAGCAGAGCATTGCTGCACCCCTCCGTGCCAGGCATGGCATTCACAACTGCTGCAGCTTGAGTCTCAGGTCATACCTAGTGCCAAAGGTGCCAATCACTGCACCATGGGCTGCCACTCTTCAGCATTGGCTTACCCAATAAATCTTTGCCTTTTCGTTGCACCCACATCAATGGTGCCCCCATCTGGAAGCACCCCCAGGCTGTCCTAGAGAAGTTCTTGTGGCCCCAGATGTTGTCTTGCCCATCACAGGAGTTGCTGCCATGCTGCTGATCTGCTTTGGTCAGCAGTGCCCTCTTCTGGCAGCTGTAGCGTCAGTGGGTCTTGGGGAGTCAGTAATCTCACTGACTGAGCCCTTGGGCAGCACTGCCATCTGCTGGCTGTCCATTGTCATTAGGGCAACATGCCTGCTGATACTTCAGGTGTCACATAGCAGTGTCACCTCCCTGAGATGTCCCCATGTTGTCCTCCTTGTAGTCCTCCCCAGTCTTGGAGTGCCAGCCTCTTATCTCTTAACATCAGCCTTTGTCACTCAGGGGTGCCACCCATCTGTAACCAATAACAACCCCAGGCTGTCCTAGTAGTTTTTTATGGTTTGATTGACCCCATGTACTGGCTCTCTGTTGTCATTAGATCAACACAAAGACAGATAGGGGGGTCAGAAGTGCCACCTCTCTGTTTTGTCTCTCGTGCACCCCCAGTCTTTCCACTATGATCCACTAATTTTTTGAAATTCTCCATGCAGCATGCTCAATGGTACCCCCATCACAATGTGCTTCTGGATGCTGCTGTGCTTTTGTTAGCCATGCCATCTGCTGCCAGTGTCAGCCCCCCTTGACTACACTTCTGTCTCCTGGTTGCCCATGGAGATGCCTTTTCTATCAATACTCCACCACAGTGGTAGATAGGGGGTCTTGAGCACCTGCTGATTTATCAGGTGTCATGTGGCTGTGTCCCCTGTCTGCATTGTCCCCATTTTCTCTCATTGGCCACGCCCCTTTTGTGACTTTCTGTCGTTTCAAAAGTCCAATTGATGTGCCATTTTTTTGGCAGCCTTTGCCACTTTTCTTGACTCTCAGGCTCCAGCTGACATCATAGCCATCACTGGCCGTCTGGCCATTAGCCCTGCTGAATCTTCAGAGCCCTCACTAAACCTTGGTGGCCTAGGGTCTGTTGGCATAAGCTGGTTTGCCATAGCAGGCAGGCAGGAATGCGAATCTCTGATGGTGGTGCCATCTGCTGGTTTATCCCAAGGCCAGCTCAATCTCTGCATACTATTTAAGCGTTGCCTGCAGTGCCCCCTTGTGGTTCTTAGCGGTAGTGCTGATCATGAGAGCCAAGCTGAGACCCCGCCTTGTCCCCGTCACCTCTCTTTGTGTCTCCTGCCACCTCATTTTCTGGGTATAACTTGCACTGTAGCGTTCACTGAGTGGTGAAAGGCGCTATATAGAATGGCCTAGAATGTGCTTGTTAGCACACGTGTGTCTGTGTGTGAGGTTGGGGGGCACACAGTGTTTACTTTTGTTCTTTTCTTTTCTTATTTTTTTTACGTCTCCTGCTTGGCTGACTGTAGTTTATTCTCCTGTCGGGCGCTCGCTCAATGTGAATCACGTCATGCTCTTGGCACGGCGAACGTTTATTTCTTTGCAGAGCGTTTCATAAACTCCATCCAGGCCTGTCACAGGACGCCCAGAGGCGCTGCACAGATATTGAGGTGTGTGTGCGTCTTGTTACAGTAAAGGGGGGAGCAGCTAAGCCCACCCCCAGGTGGCACCGTTACCGCTCAGCTCAGATGCCTATAAAGAATCGAGTTGGGGACACGAACACCCCGCGTTTGGTTTGGTGGACGGTAGGAGTAGATGTGCCAATGTCCAGTGTACCCGGGGGTCTGACCGGTGGGATGATTATAGGTAGCCAATGTGCCAGTGCCACCCTAAGCTTTCACTCTTCTGCAGCCATCACCACCTTCATTTATACACCCACCTATCTAGAAGTGGTCACTGGCACCCCCAGTGGCTGATAGAGGAAAAGTCTTCTTGTTCAGGGTCTGCAAGCCCACCTCAGCGACCCACAGCTTCCTTTCCATTCTACCTGCAAGTGCCCACGTAACCAGCCGGAGGCGCCAAGTCTGCAGCTGGCAGCACTGGAGTGGAAGCAGCAGGAACTGCGCCCTCTAGTGGAAACTGCAGCTTATGTGACCTCTGAGAGAAAAGGCGCTATACAGATACAGACTGACCAGACGGCTCAGCTGGCATCTACAAATGGCAACATCCACGAGGCGTCTGGTTGGAATGGAATTTCGGTGACTCACCAGCTGGTATCTTCAGTGCCATCTTTAATATGAGATAATCGGTGGTGCCCAGCTGCTTCAAAATACAAAAGAATACAAAAGACGTATGTGACGTATTCTTGCTGACACGACTGAGGCTGAGTTTCTGGGTAAGGCGCTTTATCACTGGAGGGTCTGCACCAATGGAATACCTCAGAGTCAGCAGAGGTGGTGCCAACTTCAGGTTTCATACCCATGGGCTTTGCCATCGGCAGGAGTGCCTTGGCTGCATATAAAGTCCACCCCTGGAGGGCGCTATAACTCCCAGCTCATGTAGTTCTGGGCCTCAAGGCTCCCAACACAATGGGGTGCTTTTCACAGCCTCGTTGTTCTTCATGAAAATGTGGCACCTCCAGGGCTGCTCATCAAATCCTTCTCCAGTATAACTGGCACCAGGTGTGGCCGTGTGGCGCTGTCCCTTGCTGATCGTGTTTAGGCCGTGTTCCCCGGGCAGGGTGCCACATTGTGTTGGTGAGTGTCAGGTCAGGGTCGGGGCGGCTCTCTCTGCTCCCCTTATACCAACGGCTGCAAAAATTCTGAGCACAAATTCACGGCGTGGCTTTGACCCGACATCCACATGTGTCGCTGCCGCCCTCTGAATTCTGATTGCAGTTCACATCTGGACGATGGGCTCACGTGCCCAGAGGTTTCTAAAGCTTCCTGCCTTGTCTTTGTGGAGCTGAGTACATGGAGGCCCTGGTTTATGGCGTGGTGGCAGAAGTGGGATCATGCCAGGCTTTCTAGCTATGACAGAAAAGCCCTGAGTAGTGACCTCTGCAGCAGCAGTCGAGAGGGTCTTGTTGGTGATGCCCCCCCCCCACATTGTGTTACGTTCCAACAGCACCGCAGAGGAAAGCTGAGTGGCAGGTGCCCAGCAGACAAAAAGGCAACAGCGGCCCTGAATGAGCCAATGAAACAAGAGCTGAGAGTATCCATGGCGGCCACCGATGGGGCTGTAAACACCGAGTGTGTGGAAAATGAAAGTCAGCTGTCTGCTGTTTGAGCGAAAAAACCAACACAACAAGACCGCGCCACGCCGCGCCCCGCCGATTTTAACACGCTTGTGAGGCCTGGCAGCGAAACTCAACGGCCGCCCGCAGGAGGCCCAGCGCTCACCACTGCCAAGAACAGAGCCGGAGCAGCCATTAAAAAAAAAAGAAAGAAAAGAAAGGAGAAAGAGTGTAAGTGTGTGTGTGTGTGTGTGTGTGTGTGTGTGAGAGACAAAGCGAGTGTGTTTATAAAAATGGAAATGTGTATGTGAGTGTGTGTGTAAGAGTGTGCATGTGGAAGTGTGCGTTGATGACAATGGGTGTGTGTGTGAGAAAGAGTGAGAGAGAGTGAGCATATGAGAAATGGTGTGTTTGTGTTTGTGTGTGTGTGTGTGTGCTTACAGGAATTGGTATGTTTGTGCAAGAGTGTGTGTGAGAATGAGGGTGTGTGTGTGTGCGAGTGTGTGCATGGATGTGATTAAGTGTGAGTGTATGTGTGTGTGTTTACAAGAATGGGGGTGTGTGCATGAGAGTGTTGGTATATGATAATGTGTGTGCGTGTGTCTGTCTGTGCCTACTTTGGGCGGTCAGTCTGAAACACAACATAACACGGTGCCACCTCAAAAATTCCATGCCAGGATGTGCACCAGACATCAAGCCAGAGTGTTGGATCTCGATGGGCTGTTCCATTGCAGAAATGACGACCCCCTAAGCCCCCCCAGACCCCACCTCCGCTTTACCGTCATGTCCCTCAGTAGAGACGTTTGCTGTCTACTTCAAACATGGCAGCATATTGCATGAGGACCCCAGTTGCTCCGAAGTTCTTGTTGGGGCTCCAGTACAACTCACTAGGTGTCTTTCGTTCTGTTGGTATCCTGCCGACTACGCCACTCCTCTGCGCGTGTCACTCAGACTCTTTAAAACTCTTTTTCATCCCCAAATATCTTCATCATTGTGGGCCTCCTCTACACTTGACCCTCTTATTTCAAGAGGTGTTCAGTGACCCCAAGTGATCCACAAATCTTTCTTGAACCAAATCTTTCGGCGGGTGTTCCTGCTGTGGCATGCCCTCCATCTCATGTTTGGTGCCCACACACTGACTGCACTTCTGCTCTGTGGCACCCCATCTCTGTGATTCTCTTCCTGTGTTAATGGGCTCTCCTATCCTTTTGTCTCTTCTTCAGCTGACATGACTTGAGTTTTAGAGACCATGAAAGGCGCTATATGAGAAGTGACTGTGTAGTTCACATTTGGGACGCTGTACTCAGTGCCTGCATATGCCACGTGGTTTCCTCTACCCTTCTGTTAATAACAGCTTCTCAAATGACCTCATCATAGTGGTGGTCTAGAAAGGCACTATAAAGGCTAAAATAATTTGATCTTCATCCACATAAACATCAGAATAAAATTAAATCGCATGCCTTGCTGGATTCATCGTAAGGTGTAGTAAAGAAAATTGCCAATGCTAGCCATGAAAGGCGCTATATCATGTAAATATTCATAACTACGACGACATGAAGGTTGCAGTGGATTACATTGCTTGATTTATCAGCCATCACAGCTCTGAGAGGAAAGTCGCTATACGGAAACAGACGGATCAGTTAACAGGCAGAAATGGCAAGGTGACCCACTAGCTGGCATCCTCAGTGACATCTTTAATATTAGAGACTCTGTGGTGCCCACCTGCTTCAAAAGGACAACAGTTATCTGAGTGCCAAAGATGTCTGTGATTTATTCTTACTGACGCTGTTGAGGATGTGTTCCCTGGGCAAGGCGCTATATAATGTGAAGCTCTGCACCAATGGCACCCCTTGGACCAAACAAAGGTGGTGCCAACTTCAGGTCTCATTCCCATGGGCTTTGCCACCAGCAGATGTGCCTTTGCTGCATGATATAAAGCCCACCCACAGAGGGCACTATAACTGCCAACTCATATAGTTCTGGGCCTTTGAGGCTCCCGACATGAAGTGCAGCTGTCACGGCCTTGATGTCCCTCCTTCACAAGAATGTGGCACCTTGGAGGCTGCTTATCATGCCCTTTATAACTGGCATCACTTGTGCCCCTTAGCATGGAGCATAGTTCTATTGCAGCTTATTTTTGCTGAGCGTGTTGAGGATGTGAAAGGCGCTATATTGTGTGAGGGAGTGTAAGGTCAGGGCGGTTGTCTCTTGTTCATTTCATAGTCACCAATGTCACAGAGGGCTCTGCCAGAATTCTGAGCACAAATTCACGGTGACACGGCTTTGATCCGACGTCTGCATGCAAAGAAAGTCAGAGCAGCCCGCTGAATTCTAATTCCGATTCACATCTGGACGAGGGACTCGAGCGCCCAGAGATTCCTGAAATTTCCGGCCCTTGGACTCTCGTTCTCGTGCAGCTGAGCGTGTGGAGGATCTGCTTTAGTCAGCTTTCAGGCCATCGTCATCCTTTTGATGCAGGCGGGCACTGCAGGTTCTGTCCGCCCATGATGATGATCTCCCAGCTAGCTAAGAGTAGACTACTCATCCCACCTGGGATGCCACATACAAATACACCAATCAGCCACGCCATTCAAACCACTGCCAGGTGAAGTGAAGAACACGGATTATCTCGTCACAGTGGCACCTGTCAAGTGGTGGGACCTATTGGGCAGCAGGTGGACAGCCAGTCCTTGAAGGATAAATGGGCAACCGAAAAGACCAGAGTGACGTTGACAAGGTCCAAATTATGACGGCTAGACATCCGGGTCAGAGCATCTCCAGGACGGCAGGTCTGTGTGAGGTGTTCCCAATATGGAGTGGTCCATATCTGTCAAAGGTGATCCAAGGAAGGACAACTGGTGTACTGGCAACAGGATCATGGGCACCCAAGGCACACTGATGCTCACCTTGTCCGATTCTACAGATGACCTCCTGAAGAACGTGATGCTGGCCATGAGAGTCGGAACAACAGGGCATTGCATCGAGCTGCGTAACCACAGACCAGTCAGAGTGCCCAAGCTGACTCCAGTCCACTGCCAAAGTGCCCACAATGGGCATGTGAGTGTTAGAACTGGACCGTGGAGCAATGGAAGAAGGTGGCCTCGTCTGATGAGTCTCGTCAGAGTGTTCTACAGACCGCTAGGTGGCGCTGCTGTATCCAATATGGCTATGCATGTTCTCAAGCACTTTGACTTAACATCACCCTGCTCCAGACGGAGGGCACCAGGGCCAGACTTGTAGAGAATAAAAGGGAAGAGATGGGGGCATCCATGATCAGACCCTCAAGATGGAGTGGGGGACCAGGCAGAGTGGAGTTGGGATGGAGTCCCCCAGCCTAAGCTTTCGTTGAAGCCAATTTTATTGACTCCTCTAGTGCCATCCATGTGAAAGGGTGTCCACGGTGGCCTAAATGAAAGTACATCTTCTAATGGCACACAATACAATGGGGCACAGATGGCAGTGGAGGAAGTCAGGCACTGAAAAAGTGAATAAACAGGAATCAAGACTGGGGGGCTAAAGACACCTGTGTGGGGTTCATAAGACAGAAGAGCAGAGGAAGACACATACAGTGGGGTGAATGAGGGTCTCGCCAAGAAGGCCACCTCACATATTGAGTAGGGTCTGGCAGTCAGTGGGCCTCCTCAGCTACAGGGCACCATAGGGTGGGGGCATCAGAGGCCTGCTAGACACATGAGATGGTAGCCCCCAAGTAATATCACCAAGGAGAAGGAGAGTGGACTTGGGAAACTGAGCTGGCCTGCTGGGCAGTAGAGCCTGGCATCTCAGCTGGCGCAGCTCTAAGTGAGCTTGTTGAAGCTCATTCTCATGACTCCTCTAGGGAGATTGCGCCCCCCGGAGGACTTCTCATCAACACCCACTGAGGCAGCGGGACGTTCTGTCGTCACATCTCATCCTAACTTGTGTATTTTAAATGACAGGTCGCTGATTCAGTGGCATCCAGCTAGATGGGCACTGGACAGAAGAATGAGGGGCGCATTAAAGTGAGGAAGCCCACCTCTCTCCCCTCCCCCAAGCCCATTTGTTAACATGTCACTGTGCTGTCACATCGGCACTGGCGAGACCACCTCAGTAGTCCATTATACACACAGACCCCGTCCAGCCAGTCACTCCTCCGACTCATGTGGAAAGTATGCCCTCCAGTCGTGGTGAGGGGATGACTCACCTTTAATGGCTTCAGTGGTTTCTTTAAGCAGCAGCAGATGGTGACATAATGACGACGATGATGATGATGAGATGTCCAATGGCCACCAGCCAAGAATTCACAAACCCACAAAAACTTCTAACTTCAGGGGCCACTGTGGCCTGACACCTCCAGGGGGCGCCCCACTCATCCTCAAGCTTCCTTTACATGTGGTGTTGGGCTTTATAGGCCATGAGACACACGGAGGCACATAGAGAGACGGGCTTGAGCACACGCACACACACACGCACACACACACACACACACACACACCTACAAATACACACGTGCACACACACACACACACACACACACCTACAAATACACATGTACACACACACGAAATGGAGCACTGCCATCCACACACTCATGTTCACATTCATGTACGGACAGACACACACACACACACATTTGGACATGCAGACACGCACACCTGCACACTCACGAAGTGACACGCACACACCAAGGAGCACTTATGTCTTCACATGCGAGTTCATATTCATGGAGAGACAGACACGCACACACAAGAAGAGAGCACTAAACACACACATGTATGACACACTCCCAAACAGAGGACCCCCACAAACAGACATGTACACAACCACACACACAGAGTCCCTGCCTCTCATGCTGTATGTCACACATGTGCCTCCTCCCGTTGTCACACCAGTCAGTGGTGGCACTTATGGTGCCCCCTCGTGGAGGAGGTGCCAGTCTTAATCAGTTGTTTCATTGAAAGTGAGCGTGGTAGTGCCACCTACAGTCCAGCATGTCAAGGTGAGCAGAATTAAAGGCATGGAATGAGTGTTTGAGTGGTGGGCTTTTTAGGAGTTGAAGAGGACCCCCCCCAGCCGCTAGGAGGCATACCAAGCATGGCGGCTCACTGTAACTCTGTTAGTCTCTCTCGTGTGTCTGAATGGGTGTGCCTGAGCCCCCAGAGTCCCACTCCTCATCATCACCCTACCTACAGTAATACTGAGATCACATCACTTGTACCCCATAGTCTGTCCCCACCCCAGATTGGCTTCCAAACCCCCCAACTAATACTGGAAACAGTCCCCCCACCCCCAATAGTGAAACTCCCCATTAAGATCAGGCTGCTGAAACACTGTGGACAAGCCACCCCCCCCCCACTCCCTCCTGCAAATCTGAGCGTATTTTTGTCCCCATAATTTGACCTTCAAACTCAGGTGACATCATGCACAAGTGCCCCCCCCATGGTGCAATTCTAGTCAAACATCCTGATGCACCGCGCCCCCCACCTTAAGTGCAAGAACATGGCCAAAGCCCACCCACCGGCCCCCCATAGGACGTGTGAACACCGGGATGCCGTCCAGCCAGATGTTTCTGTTGTCTTCTCGGTCTGAGCTGCTAGATGGATGAGTTCCTCCAAGTCTCCACACGGCGCTCGGGGGGCCGCGGCCCTCCTTTCATTTGTAGAATTTACACTTGGACGAGGAGGAAGAGTTCAATCACATCTGGGCTTCCCGTTGGATCCGCGTGCTCGAGTCGGACAAGTTCTGGCAAACTGGGAGCTGTAAACTGGCAAAGAGCACCGAGCTGTCAGAGAGATTTAGGGGCAGGAGGCGGACGTGGAAAACGCAAGAAGTTCTGGCAGCGCGGAGGCAAATCGACATGTTTGAGGAGGAGCCAAAGTCTGCACCAAGGGAGACCCCCCCGGGCCAGAGTCCACCATCCCTGGACACAAGCGAGCGCTGGAGGGGGCATGTAAGGGGCAGCTGCCAGCCTAGTTGACAACGTGAAAGGCACTATATTAAACAAGCCTGAACATCTGTGTTACCTGCCTGAAAGGAAAGGTCTTCAGTGCTGCGGCCTCACGGCTGTCAGCGGCCTTCAGTGTCCAGGGTTCAAATCTGCCTTGTGGCTTCTGCATGTTCTCCTTGTGTCACATTCTAAGCTTGGCCCCATGTGGCTGTTTGGGTGGACTGGCACCCCATCCTGGGCTGAACCCGGAGCTGGATAGGCAGATTTCATTCTGGATGGCCGTATAAAATAAATGTAACTAGGACAGCTGGCATTAGAGCTCACTAGGAATGTTGGCAGAGTGACACACTATAAAAGGGTGGTGCTGTGCAAGGCGCTATATACTGGACTTGTACACCTTACAGTGTAAATTCAGCTTCACTGCCACATAATAGGCTATGCTTGCTATGAATATGAAATCAAAACTGATTTAATTTATAAACCAGCACTCTCTGAAAGGCGCTATATAAACTTCATTCCATTTATAAAGCAGCTTGTAGCCCTGCTGAAGTGTAAACTTAAAACTGATTTAGTTTGTAAATCAAGTCCCCCTGCAAGGCGCTATATAAACAAATGATTGATTGTCTTTATAAAGAAGATTGAAGCCATGCTGAAATCAGTGGCACCGTTATTGAGGGGGCTTTTGTCCCACCCCCCACCTCATTCCATAATCTCAGCCTTTATAAGGTCCTGTATTTTACAGCAAGGCGCCATATCAGATGAATGGTGATGGAGACGTGCTAAATCATCGAATCACCAAATGTGGGGGCTTCACTTCACATTGCACATTGCAATTCTTGATTAATTTGATGGCAGTACTGCTCCCCCCACACCGGTGGTCCTGGTCAGCATACCCAGAAGTGACCTCATCTGCCAGGCAGCTGGACGCATTTGCCTTGGTGAAATGAGAGGAAGCAGCCGGCTTATCGGCTGACAGCAGCAGCTGACCCTGACAGGGTCTGAAATTAAGCAGACGGTCCCAAGTGCCCTCCGCCTGAGGCCCCCGCTGCTCCTGCATGAACCTTTCACCCCCTGCCAGGCTTTGTAATGGACATTGCATTGCTGCCTGGTCTCTTTGGGGACAGTCTTATCAAAGGCTGTGACAAGCATCTCTGGGACCACTGTCACAAAAAGTAAACTCAAGATGGCATTGGCTGATTGGAGAGGCGGAGCTCGGCTATTGGCGCCCGTCTTCACGCCAGCCTGCATTTCCTGGACTCCTCACGGCAGCTCTTTGGCCGGGCTGATGGACAGGCCATGTGGGCCAAAAAGCCCTGCCCACTGCTGGGCTGGTCCTCCTGGCCAAGAAGGCGGATCTTACAAATGAAACTGTCCTGCCACCCTCCCTAACAGGAGTAGCCTGATCCCTCTGACTGGACAATCAGTGCTCAGGTGCGAAGCCACCGCACGGCTGGATCATCTTTTCTTTGTTTTCTTAGGTGGTCCTCACTTGTGTTTGCCTTCAGCATGTCATTGCAAGGCACTATATGAAGGCTTCTTGTCCTCTTGGTGACCCTAATGTGCACAGAGGTTGTGTGGTTCACTGAGAGGGATGGGCAGGCGACCCCCAGGGTGACATGAAGAACTCAGGATACCCTGGACGGCTTATATTGTCCTGTACGATGAAAAGAGCATGAAGGATGATGGGAGGATAAGCGACCCTGTGGGGTGGGGTGGGATGGAGTTGGACCCAACGTCTGTGTGTGTTTTTTTTAATGGATTATTGATTTATTAATGAAGACCGCGCTGCACTTTGAGCACCGTTTCTGTTTTTCACGTGGATTTTCCTAAAAGCACTTGAGCAGTTGTACACCCACCCCTGGCTATGTGTGAGTCCTCACCTGCAAGGCTCATCTCGGTAACGTTATTGAAGGTGGTGCCAACCCACACCGTCATAAAGGATGGCAAGGGGTGTGTGCAACAGGGTGGTGCTCTGGAGGATTGTGGGTAATTTTCAATATTACAGCAAACCACCTGACCAGCATGGAACGTTATTATGACTGGAGGATATGAAGAAAAGACACGTAGAGGGATCACAGCTGTATTGTGTATGATAATAACAGCAGAAGTTGTGAGGGACGGCTGGCAGCCTTACCTGGCTGGGACACCCATGAGATGGAAGGACCTGGGCAGGGAGCGTGCACAGGGGATTATCTCCCCCAAAGCAGTAGATGGCAGTAGATGGAATTCTATGAGGAAGCAACGAAAGGATACGATCAGAGGGGAGCAGATGATATTATTGATCTGGACTTTCAGAAAGCATTTGATGAGGTGCCACATGAGAGGGTGGGCATCAAATTAAAAGAAGTGGCAGTTCAGGGTGATGTTTTTAGATGGGCGCAGAATTGGCTCAGACACAGAAGGCAGAGGATGATGGTGTGAGGAACCTCATGAGAACTGGCCGATGTTAAGAGTGGTGACCAGCAGGGGGCAGTGCTGGGGCTCTGCTATGTTTAATATCTATAAATGATTTAGATAGGAGTATAAGGACCAAGCTGGTGAAGTTAGCAGATGACACCAAGATAAGTGGATTAGCAGATAATTTGGAATCCGTTATATCATCACAGAAGGACTTGGACAGCAGACAGGCTTGGGCAGATTTGTGGCAGATGAAATTTAATGTCAGTAAATGTAAAGTATTACACATAGGAAGTCAAAATGTGAGGTTTGAATACACAATGGGAGGTCAGAAAATCAAGAGTCCACCTTATGAGAAGGATTTAGGAGTCATAGTGGACTCTAAGCTATCAACTGCCAGACAGTGTTCAGAAGCCATTAAGAAGGCTCACAGAGTGTCAGGTTATATAGCGCCTTGAGGTGTGGAGTACAAGTCACAGGAGGTTCTGCTCAAGCTTTATTACACACTGGTGAGGCCTCATCTGGAGTCCTGTGTGCAGTTTTGGTCTCCAGGCTACAAAAAGGACATAGCAGGACAAGAGAAGGTCCAGAGAAGAGCGACTAGGCTGATTCAGGGCTACAGGGGATGAGTTAGGATGAAAGATTAAAAGAGCTGAGCCTTTAAAGGAGATGAAGAGGAGATTAAGAGGAGACCTGACTCACTGAAGTGTTTACAATGATGAAGGGCATCAGTCCAGTGGATCAAGACGGTGACTTTAAAATGAGTTCATCAAGAACACGGGGACACAGTTGGAAACTTGTGAAGGGTAAATTTCGCACAAACATTAGGAAGTTTTTCTTTACACAAAGAACGATAGACACTTGGAATAAGCGACCAAGTAGTGTGGTAGACCGTAAGACGTTAGGGACTTTCAGAACTGGACTTGATGTTTTCTTCAGTGGATAGGACTGGCGAGCTTTGTTGGGCTGAATGGCCTGTTCTCGTTCAGAGTGTCCTAATGTTCTAATGGCAGCCCCCCTGGATTGCAGCAGTGCCTGGGATTCCCACAAGGCAGCATGGGACATTTGAGTTCTTCAACTCAGCCCTGTGAGGTTACATGGGTGCCACCAGGGGGTGCTGCGGGGACTGGGGAACCCTACTTCATTGGGTTTCTATCTCACCCGGAAGTGCTTTCGGACCACACGTGTGGTAAACTGGAAGTACAATACAATCTAATTTATAATAGTATAGCCCAAAATCACACAAGGAGTGGCACAATGGGCTCTAACAGGCCATGTCTTTTGACAGCCCGCCCAGCCTTGACTCCCTAAGAAGACAAGAAAAAGCGTGGAAGATAAAAGGGGCAGCCTGCCTCAGATGGAGCTTGCATGGAGGAGTGGAGGAGGCAGTGACCAGTGAGAGAAGGAAGAAAGAGTTGGGCTACACTGTTGTACTTGTGGCTTTGGTGGTGGGAAACGCTTGTGAGAAGAGTTTTCCCACAATTAAAGACTCTCGGTGCTGCTAACTTGTGTCCAGCGCCTGCTTGTGTTAGGTGTTTGGTGTCCCAAGTGTTTGTAGTATTAAGCCATGATACCTAGGAGTACTCACGACATACTGTGGTGGTCCTGCCGATTATTTAACGAGTGGGTTATTAAAGATGAGGCTCATCCTGTGTGAAGGAAGGAAGTGAGTTCAAGTGCAGGGTCCATGTCAGGGCCAGACAAGGGGCGGATTTCTGGGGACACGACAGCCGAGGAGCCTTAAGATGGAGAAACACAAGCAGGCGAAAGGAGTGCAGAGAGGTTCATTTGTTTGTGATTTTCCCGGTGGTCTTGTCCGAGGAGTGCCGAGAAGACCACCACAAGCTTTGGTGACGTTGCGCATCACCAGTCCAAAGAACTTGACTTGTTTCTCTGCCTTGATCTCCAACAATCCCCAAGACAGAGCGTGCTGTGGATGTGGTAGAAGCGACTTATCTGTCGAGCCCCCCGTACTCTTCAAGAGCCAACTTGTTGCTCCTCCATAAACCTGAAGCCCGTCTGCTCCAACATCAACACAAGAGCATTGAAAAGAGCAGGAGGCAGCTGATTTAGGAGTTGCAGGGCGGCGTCTCTCAAACACCACCTAGCCCCCTGGAGTTGGGGTGGGCTGGTCCGTATCATGTCACTCCAAGGTTGAAAGACAGTCACACTCCGCCCCAGCTGTGGTGGGCGACAGGTGAGCAGTGAGACGTGCAGGTGCTGAGTTGAGTAAATTGAAACCCACTAGTGAAGCCAGGAAGGAGTGGCACCAGTTAAACCAGTGATGACAGGGGTGTGTGAAATGGCGAGAGAGATCAAGAAGGATAAGACCACTAAGTAATCTGGAACAGACCATTTGTGACTCTCACGCTTGGTTTATACTCCAGCGGGCAGACCGCACCACAAAGGACATGCGTAGTGAGATTCCCGAATACTAGCAGTGGCTTCACATTCTCCTACTCAGTAAGTGACAGTGTCACGTAGTCAGTAATGTCACAGGACGGTCTGATGGAGGGAGACTTGTGCCCACAATTACTGACTTTAAGACGGAGAAAAGGAGAAGGTGAAGTGACGGACCTTTTGACCAAGTGTGACACTCTCGTGAGTGGGGGGACCACCATGATGAGCAGATGCACGTGTTTTTGCAGGTCTTCCCTGTGTTTTGAGGACCCAACGTGTCACATTCAGCCCCTCCTTCGTCATTCTGGTACCCACCGTAAGCACCTTCTCCTCGAAATTCACCATTTCAGAAACACGGCGCCGCATAGTTAGAAATGTTTTCATGCAATGAAAATGGCGCACGTGCTGGCCATGCGTGAGGCGTGTCTCCAAGGCTGACATCACTTTCGGTGTGTGTCACGTATGAACGAGCCTCAGCCGATGTTGTTTCTGTGTAATGTTTAGATCAGAATCCAGAATGAAAAGGTTCAAAATTCATTCATGAACCTTCAAATGGTCCTGTAGCTGGGAAGCAACGACACCTTCTAAAATTTTGGCAAGAAAGGGACGATT
This sequence comes from Polypterus senegalus, assembly GCF_016835505.1. Taxonomy (NCBI): domain Eukaryota; kingdom Metazoa; phylum Chordata; class Cladistia; order Polypteriformes; family Polypteridae; genus Polypterus; species Polypterus senegalus. The sequence continues at coordinate 191,534,586 of NC_053159.1, forward strand.
GAAAATTGGACGATAATTGGTGGAATTGTTGGGATTCCTACCAGCATTCCTGATAACAGAGGTCATGTGAGGTTGGGGAGCAGGCACTGGTACAGCACGTTGCCATACCCTCCATATGACGAAACAGCTTGGGATCCTGGTGGGCAAACCCCCAGTCAGACACACGGTCCAGGCCCACCTTCCGGAAATGACCCTCTATCTGCCACTGCCAGGTGTTACATGGGCGTCCCCTTGGCCTGGTCCAGCCACAATGAGCCGGACCATCCTCGGGTAATCGCGTCACATGGCTGTAGTGTCGTAACTGACCCTCCCTGACAATGCAGGTCATGTGCCTCATTTGGGACTCCATGAGCAACACAAAGTCAAACCAGCGGGACCCCAAGGATTCTCTGAAGAGACACAGGAGTCCAGTTTTCATCTCAGGCCACTGGATAGCGTCCATGTCTCACAAACAGGAAGCACCAGGACTCTAAAGACTTTGACCTTCGTCCTTTTAGCCACACACCCCTTTACAGTGACCTCATGACCCCCCCATACTCTCCCAATCCATCTACTGATTACTGATAGGTAAGTAAAGTAAGTAAGCCTCTTGAAGAGGTTGTCACTCTCACAGCAGACAGACACACTGCTGACGGCCGTGCCCACAAGGTCATTAAAGGTCTGGGTGTTGGTTTTTATCAGGACCCTCGCAAGCCCAGACACTCGGACCCCTCACTCAGTTTCTCGAGTGCCCCCATCAGAGCCTCCATTGACTCATTAACAGAGGTGACAGCCGCAAGTTCAAGGCAAGCAGGGAAAGTGAAAGGGAAGAATTGATATGAAAGGAGAAATGAGGGGAGTTAGACAAACTGTGACTATGACAGTGGGGACGGAGGCAAGTGGACCTGTAGAAGAATCAGATTTACGGATCATCTCAGATATCAGAACTTCAGTAACTGGAGAGAAATCTGACAAATAAGGTGTGACAGGTGAGGCAGGACTCCTACAGGATGGAACTGGAGACTCTTGTGTCACGCCGTGTCAGCTCTGTTCATTGAGTGGGTGAAGCTGCAGAAGGTGGGGCCATGATGACATCACCACACCCAAGCTCCACCCTCTCCCTACCCATTTCTTGGGCAGTATGTGGGATTATCGATTTTTTATTTTTTTGTTGGGTGTACTGGTTTTTGAACATTTCTTACTTCTGGCTAAGGTTTCTGATTTCTGGAAGGTGTTTATGGACTTCCTCTGTTGAACATTTTCCTGGATTTCCCTGTTTTTGACGAATAAATCTTTGATTGATAAATATTTCTTGTTGCTCTTTTTATTCACAAGCCAGTGGTTGGCGGTTATCCTCCCTCTTGTGGGACTTTTTGATAGGTCTGTGGACATTTCATGCTGTTTTTCCAGCTCTCCATTTTGGGGGTCTGTTCCAGCCACTAGTCAGGGTGGGATTCAAATGTTTCCTTTATGTTTATTTGTTATGTTAACATTGTTGTTTGTTTAGTTTCTTAATGTCGAAGCATCTTCCACTTTCTTCCTTGTGTTTTGGGGGTGGTCCTCAGAAAAGGCAGTGCCACCTGTCATCACTCCAAGGGGCTGAGGAAAACCCTCTTTCTCCCTCGTATGCCTTCTATCAGCTTCTGGGAACCACAAGGGCTCTTATTCTTCAGAGTTTGCACCCTCAGCAGTGCCCACCCTTTGCACTTAGCCCAGGTGCCCCACTCACCTCTTCCACAAGCTTCTAAGAAATTTGACAGATCAGTTGAGGCTATTCAGCCAGTGAAGCTCATTGGTTTAGTTAAAAGTTAAGGTGTACTTGATATGGAACCTCTGTCAGACTTCAAGCCCCCCCATGGTTTGAGCCCATGGCAGTGCCCACCCACACCTTGACATTCTACATTTAAACCCCAAATGTTCCAGCTCAACTCTACTCACCTCCATATTGAACCCTCATCAAGTGCCCCCTGAATGTTTGGTCTTCCTGATGCTCCACAGTCCCCTGTGGTTCATTGAAGGAGCTGGGTGGGCGGCAAGTTGTCTCACGTCTTTTGCCCTATTGACTGCTTCTGAGTTGCTGGATGTTTGTGGCCATTTGCTTTGTCTTTTGACCATTCTTGCACTTTCTTACTAGGATTGTGTTTGCTTTGGGATTGTCTAATTTGAAGGCATCTCCTTCTGTTATTTTTATTATAAATCTTTTAAAACATAAAACGTATAAAAAACAAAACTCCAGGGTAAGGCCCACAGAAGACCATGTCAAGCTGAAAGTCAGGAGAAGTTACCTGGTTCAGTACTCATCCAGGTGTGCACCCCAATCTGCACGCCTTACCAAAGTGCATGAGGGGGGTCCACTCCAGGTGCTGCCGCTGGATGCAGGTGGTTGATGTTTACCTGACAGCCCCCCAGTCAGATAATAATGGGTGCCATCATGACAGATCTGATAGAAGAAGGTGTAATGAGTTGTAGTTCCAATAGATGCCATCAGGTGGTGCTATGGAGTTGCAATTCTCTCAAGCTGACAATAGATGGTGCTATACCAGGGCATGAATGAAGTCCCCATGCTGAGAGATTGATGGATGCTGCCATCTGAGAACAGTCAGTCAGTCTTTTTTCAACCCACTTTATCTTTACACAGGTTCACGGGAGGTAGTTAATGGTCTGCTGGAGCCAATCCCAAACAACACAGGGCACAAGGCAGGAACAAATCCTGAGCAGGGTGCCAGCCCACCGCAGGGCATCTGAGAACAGGCAGGCAGAAGTTTAAACTGAGCTGCAGTTCCCAGCCTTACCATCAGGTGGTGCTGTGATAAGTAACTGTAGGTGGTCCTACACCCCAATGTAAAAGAATGAGAAAGTCCCCCAGGTGACACTACAATGTGAGAGCAGCAGCAGATGCTGGGTGGAGTTGCAGTTTCACTGTTGTTGTTATGCCAAGTTGCCTTTAGGGGGTGCCACACAGAGCAGTGGGTGGGTGAATGAGTGAGGCTGAAATCTGCTGTTTGAGAACATGGCAGCTGCTTTCGCAGGACTCCCCAGCAGGAGGCGCTACTCTAGAGTTCACCGTGGCCAGAGGGACCCTACAGCAGTGACTGGCCTTGAGAGTGACGAAATGTAGACGCGAGGACCCCCAGGGAGGATTTGCTTTCTTTCTGCAGCGTGTAACGATGTGAAATGTTTCCCTTCCTGTTTGGTGCATGAACTTCATCCCTGACAGAAACGAATGACGTGTTTGGAGTTGGCGCTGCCAAGCTCATAAAGACCCAGTAGGCGCGGTTTCAGGGTCTCATGTTCTGCTCGTTTTGATTTTCTGCAACAGGCGCAGCTCCGGGTGGGGAGCAGACGTGTAAATGTGTGGCTCGTGGGGCTCGGCTCGGCCCCCCCCCACCCCGATGGTGCACTGTAGTCACTTGAAAATGCTGAGTGACTTGTGGTGAAAGGCGCTATATTCATTTAAAGGTGGATTGAAAAGAGCAGGTGGGACAAGGTACTGGGGGTCTCCAGCCAAAGCCTCAAGCACCCCACTTACTGTCAGCTCTTTATTTTTATCTACAGCCCCCCAATCCCACCCCTTCCCTTCCTTCCCCCACCCGCTGTATCGCGTTGTCTCCCCTTCGGCGAGCCCCCAGAGAGTAAACACTCGGCGATTTGGAGCCTCCCTGCCCTCGCTGGATAGCTCTGTGATGACTCATTCCTTTCGCTGGTCCCGCTTCTCCTAACATTTTCCAGCCTCTTTGTCCCTGCGTGGAGAGGAACTGGGAAAGCCCCCCAGCCCCCCAGCCCTCATCCTCCTCCTCTTTTGTGGTTTTTCCTCGCACAGCTTTATGCTGACTAGCAGCTCTTCCAGTTTTACACACAGACTGCTAGTTGGGACGGGGGTCTCAGTGACGAACCTCAGTGGGGTCCTCTTTCATTATCTCTTGCTCTTCCCACACTTTTCTTCTTTCTCTTCCTCCTCCTCTTCCTTACTTCAGTTTTCTCCTTTGATGCCTTCCATCATTTTTTTATTATTAAGAGTTTGAATCCGCAGCCGTGCCCACCCTTCATGTTTAACCCCGAGTGCCACATATAATAATATGACGATATGCCAATATGAATATGCTAATACAGTATATAATAATATGAGTTTGCTAATATGACAGACCTTCAGCCTGTGAAGCTCACCAGTTTAGCTAAAAGTGAAGATGTTCTCCATATTGAACCTTTGTCAAGCCCCCCCACTATAGTTTGAATCCATGGCAGTGCCCACCCTTACCTTGACATTCCACGTGTAAACCCCAGATGCTCAGGCTCAGCTCTGTTCACCTCCATATTGAACTTTCACCAAACTTCAACAAGTGCCCCCTAAACGTTTGGCCTTCCTGATTCTTCACGGTTTCTGCTTCACGTTTTCCGCTCAGCCTGGGCCGTCATTTGTCTTTTTCTTTTTTGGGAACTCCTGACAGCCTTCTAATGGGGGGGTACTGGGGTCGGCTTAATTTTCCAGTCATACTTTAAGATGGACGCCAACTAACGGAAACAGCAGAGAGATTCATGGAGGTGCAGGCAGGACATCAAATGGGCACAGCGCTTCGGGTGGGTGTTGTCAGTGGGCACCTCTTGCCAGCTGATGTGACTTGTAGGGAGACATCAAGACAAAAGGTCAATGAGAGGTCAAACAATATACCCCACCCCCCCAATTCTGGTTCTGCAAGCATTAAATCAGCCAGAAATCAGGCAGACGTGCGGCAGATGAGCCTGAAAGTCTCTCCTTCCAGGAGCCCACCACCCAAATGACCCTTTTATTTATTTGTCACTCACCCCATAGTGTTTGTAGTGATGATCAAGAAAAATGTTACATCTCAGACACAGTGGGGGTTCAATGAGTGGGGGGGGCAAACAGCAACAACAACAACAACATTTATTTCTATAGCACAGTTTCATACAAACAGTAGCTCAAAGTGCTTTACATATTAAAGAATAGAAAAATGAAAGACACAATTATAAAACAAAATAAATCAACATTAATTAACATCGAATAAGAGTAAGGTTCAATGGCCAGGGGGGACAGAAAAATCAAAAAACTCCAGACGGCTGGAGAAAAATAAAATCTGTAGGGATTCCAGACCATGAGACCACCCAGTCCCCTCTGGACATTCTACCTAACATAAATGACCTCAATCAGTCCTCTTTGGATTTAGGGTTCTCACGGAAGGGCTTGATGATGATGATGGTCACGTAGACTTCTGCCTTTTAATCCATCCATCATTGTTGGAGCATCATGAAGCTTTGAGTAGGTGGAGGTGGCGCAGGCCACCACCACAAAGAAGCCAGAAAAAGAAACAGAAGAGAGAGTTGGGGTCAGTACGGATTTTAGAGCCACCATGAATAGTTATTATGATGAATTGAAATTATGATGAGTTGAAACAGAAAACAACATCAGAACGTCCAAGAACTGACTCGTGTCGCGGGTCCAAGCCTCAGACATCCAGTTGAGCGCCTCCCAGTGACCCAAACAGACGCAATAATCCACAACAGACTTGGGTTTTGAAACGTTGGTGCGAGACGAGTGCTGAAGCAACGCACAGAAGAGCACAAACAGATCTGCAAGCAACATTTGGACCGACACTCTAAGGAAGGTGAAAGTTTCTCAAAAAGAATCATTACTGGTGACGAGACATGGGTTCATCACTACGAGCCTGAGAGTCAATGGCAGATATGGAATGGAAACCTCCTCAATCGCATCGCCCACCAAGAAAACGCTCAGAAGTCAACCATCAGCTGGAAAATTGATGCTTACAGTTTTCTGGGATTCTCCAAGGCCAATACTGGAACATCATCAGGAACAAAGGGATCAACGATCATCGGCGCTCATCACGGGGAGATAGTCACTGAGGAGCAAAAGTCTACACTTTGGACAAAACACAAAGGACCGTCATCCAAGGTTCATGCATGACAATAGACGTCCGCACACCGCTGCCAACACTACTGACACTCTGCAGAAACTGGTTTTACAGCACCGTCCCTGTAGTCCTGATCCCGCCCCATCGGACTATCACCAGCTTGGTCCCCTGAAAGGAGCCGCACCAGGATGAAGAGGTGAAGACAGCGGTGCACTCGTGGCTCGCAGCTCAGCCTAAAACATTTTTTAATGAAGGAATACGAAAGCTTGTTGACAGATGGACAGAGTGTCTTGGAAAGCAGGGAGATTATGTCGAAAAAAGGATAGATTTGTCATTTCTGAAAGTTAATTAAAATAAATTCTACAGTTGACGCACCCTCGTATGTAAAGAAAAGACGACTGACCTGTAAGGGTCACTCCTACTGTATCTCCCTGAAAATGAGCCCAAGTCAAGATGGTCAGCTGAAAAGTAAGGCGCCTAAGGCCGGGTTTATATGTCGCGCAATGCAACGCATGTGCCTGTGGACGCTATTGCTCGTTCTGTTTGTACTTGTGCGAGTATTTTACGGAAATCTGGAAGATTCCACCAGTTGGCAGTGCGAGATATCATCACGGTGAGAAGACGTTTGGCTTCACTGTGTTGTGAATTGCCCGAAACATCCATCAAATTCCGAGGACACCTTGCCACAATATCTCTGTAAAGAATGGAGGTTTAATGATTACATCCATCAATCCAGGGATGGGCCCATTCCAGCAAGCATCAGGCGCGAGAAAGAAACAAAATCCCTAAACGGGCAATCAGCTCATTGCAAGGTGAATACAAGCACACACATACACTGGCGTCACTTTAGTGTCACCAAATCCCCAAACCTGCATGTCTTTGGAAGGAAACCGGAGTCCACTGTGGAAACCCGCCAGGAAGACGTGCAAACTCCAGGCAGGGAACACCAGGGACGTGACTCCATACTAGCGCTCTGCCACCGTGTCACCACAACATGTGTAATTATTAACAGTATTCGTTATTTAAATGAAGTCAACCATTTATCTGTAAAATGTAACATACACACTTTACTGCATTTCATCATGAAGGTGATATGAAGTAGAAATCTAAGGATTCTAAATGTGTAGAGAGAGCTGGAGAATCAGACATGTGTTGTGTTCTGTGTGGCGATTGCTGCCCGCTGCTGCTGTCAGTTCAGGAGGAAGCCCCAGAGGCTCGTAGCGATTAACAACTGGGATGACGTTTACGACGGCGTGCATTAATGATAAAGTAAACTACCAGGTGTCACGCACGCGCGAGTAGGGGACCGCTTGACGGACCTTAATACGATCGCGAAGCCATACGCCAGGCGGGAGTGGCGGGATACTAACCTTTCTCTCTTCTCTTACAGAAAAAAGACGCACCGCCGCCATGAGCCTACCTCCTTCCCGCAGTACGCTACTTCCGCCCTTCCTCTGTCCGCTACCAATGACGTCAGCAGTCCCATCATCCACCACGGCTCCTTCCCAGCATTCCTCCACTTCCGGCCCCGCCTACGTAAATACTCCTCCGACGCCATCTTTAACTGTCATCCAAATGCAGCCTGTTTATGTATTTTTTGACCGGGATTTTTGTATTATTACTGTGGATAATTTTACAGTATACGGGGCCGGAAACCCCAAAGCTTTATGTGTGTCTCTCATATCTCTTTTACACACGTTAAAGTGGACACTTCGAGATTAAAGCTGAAATTTCCACTTCAATCACAACACAGACCTTTTCACTGCGTCCTTAGTTTTTTTTTCTCTGCCGCTGTACATTTATGTTGCTGTTGTGAAGTTGCAAAAAAAAAAAAAAGACGAAAGGTGGTAGGTGAGACTTTTAAAACGTACCGCGTCATTACGATGGGGAATCTGCGACACTTGAATATAAAAGCACCACGAATGCATCTGTGTGTCGGAATTTTGCTTCACCACATCGAACCATTCATCAAACAGCAAAGCGCGCACATCAATCCCGTAGGATCCGCATAGCGGCTTTCTGTCACATGTCGATAGTAAACAGAGACTCTGACGTCACATCCCGACTTTTAGCACACTGCGCCCCTCGACTTTTTGCTGGTACAGCAACTTACGCACGCGTCACGTTAATTTCTGAGGACCTGCTCAGAGGACTCGTCAAATGAACTCTGGAATCGCGTGGCAGCCATGATGCGGGCGCGTACGCGTTCTGAGCGTGAGGTATAAACGAGCCTTTACTCTTGAAAGGATATTCTGACTGTACAGTTTAAAAATTCACACTTCCATCAATTTTGATGCAAAGTCCTCCTGTTCCAAAGGCAACCAAGCAGGCCTAAGCCGTGTCACCGCAACATGTGTAATTATTAACAGTATTCATTATTTAAATGAAGTTAACTATTTATCTGTAAACTGTAATCCACATAGTTTACTGCATTTCATCATGAAAGTGATATCAAGTAGAAGTCGAAGGATTCTAAATGTGCAGAGAGAGCTGAAGTACCATAAACGTCACGTGTTCTGTGTGCCGATTGCAGCCCGCCGCTGCCGTCAGTTCAGGTGGAAGACCCAGAAGCTCGCAGCGATTAACAGCTGGGTTGGTTTGAAGATGACTTTTACGACGGTCTGCTTTAATGACGTAATAAATTACGAGATTAAAGCCAAAATTTCCACTTTATTCACAAAATACAACTTTTCACCGTGTCCTTAATTTTTTCCTCTGTGGCTCAAATACGGCGCCGTGCATTCTGATGACGCTATGACAAAAAGACGGCACACAAGGTGGCATGTGAGACTTTTAGAACGTTTTGTGTCATTACGATGGGGAATACGCGACGCTTGAATATCAAAGCACCACAAATGTATTTGTATGTCGGCATTTTGCTTCACCACATCGAACATGGAAGTGCGAAGGATCCTAAAAGTCGCTGGAGTCGCAAGAAATTCAGGGTTTGAATGTGGACAGTTGTGACGATATTCCAGAAGATGACTGGACTGTATTTGGATAAATGTCGATTGTTGTACATGAATAAATATAAGACATCCCCTGAGAATAAGCCCTAGTGCATCTTTTGGAGACCTGATCTTATTTTCAGGGAAATACGGTATGTGTGGCAGCAGGTCTTTGGAACATAAACCCACAGATGCGCTCATAAAAGGTCTTCCATTAAAGTTTCCCATTTTCATGTTCTACAGCTCTGGATTTCATTTTGACTCTTGAATGTCAACGTGAAAACCGATTTGTGCACAGTGCTCTAAATGAACGAGAGAGCTGGTGGCATGCAGGCAAGTGTTCCTAAGTCACAATGACATGTCAGGTGTGTCTTATTGCGGCACACACTCAAGGCCAGTTCCACGTGTCCTCCGATGAGCTGCCTTTGCACTTCTTGTATTTTTAAGGCGCAATTCAAAAGCCTCAGAGTTCACCAACACCTTCACTTGACATGTCTGATGGACAGAAGGTCGCAAACTGAAAACGTGTCGACTCGCGTCTCAGGGCTTTGCATTTTATTGAGAACAACTTCACACGGGAGTGAGGAAGTCTTTCCGAAAAGTAAGCCGCTGCTTGAGCCACCGATTGAGAGGTTCATTGCAGTTTAGGCGCCTGAACAGAAGGAATCTCTTGTGCTGCGCTTGGCGATGACGGACCAAAGACAGACTGAGCTGGCGCATCTCCGCTGTGTTTTGGTGGTCTCGCAAAAGAGCACAGAGACTGCAAACAGGCGTTATGATGGCCTAAAGGGGGTGTGCAGTCTCCAAAATACTGTTAGGTCTGTAAATATTTGGACGGAGACAACGTTTTTCTCATTTTGTTCTGTACATTAATCACCACAATGAATTTTAATTGAAACAACTCCGATGACGTTGAAGTGCAGACTTTCAGCTTTAATTCAGTGGGTTGAACAAAAATGTGAGGCAACTGAAGTATTTTTTGAACACAATCCCTTCATTTCTGGGGTTCAAAAGTAATCGGACAATTGACTCAAAGGCTATTTCATGGCAGGTGTGTTCAAGTCTGTCGTTATGTCTTATCAGTTCAGCAGATAAAAGGCCTGGAGTTGATCTGAGGTGAGGTGTTCGCATGTGGAAGGTTTTGACAACATGCGGTCAAAGGAGCTCTCCATGCAGGTGACAGAAGCCATCCTTAAGCTGCGAAAACAGAAAAAAAAACATCTGAGAAATTACTACAATATTACGAGTGGCAAAATCTCCAGTTTGGTACATCGTGAGAAAGAAAGCAAGCACTGGTGAACTGAGCAACGCAAAAAGACCTGGACGTCCACGGAAGACAACAGTGGTGGATGATCACAGAATCATTTTCATGGTGAAGAGAAACCCCAAGTGAACAACACTCTCCAGGGCTTGGTCGACGTATCGATATCCAGGTCTACCATAAAGAGAAGACTGCATGACAGGAAATCCAGAGGGTACACTGCAAGGTGCCAGCCACTCATAGGCCTCAAGAATAGAAAGGCTAGATTGGACTTTGCTAAAGAACATCTAAAAAAGCCAGCAGAGTTCTGGACAAACATTCTGTGGAGAGATGAAACCAAGATCAACCTCTACCAGAATGATAAAGGCAAGAAAAAAGGATGGAGAAGGCGTGGAGCAGCTGATTATCCAAAGCATAGCACATCATCTGTAAAACATGGTGGAGTCAGGCAGTGTGATGGCTGCCGGTGGCACTGGGACACTCGTGTTTATTGATGAGGTGACACAGGACAGAAGCAGCCGAATGAATTCTGAGGTGTTCAGAGACATCAAATCCAGCTAAATGACGTCAAATTGATTGAGTGGCGGGCGTTTCATGATACAGATGGACAATGACCCAAAACATACAGCCAAAGCAACCCAGGAGTTTATTAAAGCAAAGAAGTGGAAACTTCTTGAATGGCCAAGTCAGTCACCTGATCTTAACCCCATTGAGCAGACATTTCACTTTTTGAAGACTAAACTTCGGACAGAAAGGCCCACAAACAAACAGCCACTGAAAGTAAAGGCCTGGCAGAGCATTAAAGAGGA